>NW_027203685.1:0-60742 GCF_024711535.1 Dipodomys merriami | reverse complement strand
AACCCTAACAATCAACCTAACCCTAAACTTAAACCTAACCCTAACCCTCACGCTAAACCTAACCCTCACCCTCAGCCTAACCGTACACCTAATCCTAACCCTAACTCTAACCCTCACCCTCTCCCTAACTCTAACCCTACCCCTAACTCTGACCCTCACCCAAACCCTAACCCTATCCCTAGCCCTCACCCTAACACTAAACCTCACCCTAACCCTAACCCTAACAGGCACCCTCACCCTAACCCTAACCCCCACCCTAAACCTCACCCTAACCCTAACGCTAACCCTAACCCTCACCCTCACCATAAACCTCACCCTAACCCGTACCCTCACCATAACCCAAACTCTAACCTAATCCTCATATTTCGCCTAACCCTAACCCTAACCCTAACACTCACTCTCAACCTAACACTCAACATCACCTTAACGATCACCCTAACCCTAAACTTCACCCACACTGTAACACACACCCTCACCCTCACCCTCACCCTCACCCTAACACTGACCCTAACCCTCACCCTAAATCTCACCTTAACCGTAACGCTAACCCTAAACTTCAGTCTCACCCTAACCCTCACCCTAAGCCCTATCCTCACACTAACCCTAACCCTAACCCTAACGTCAAATTAAACCTAAACCTCACCCTAACCCTAACCCTCCCTCTCACCCTAATTCTTTCCCTAACCCTCACCCTAAACCTAACCGTAATCCTCACCTTCACCTTAAACCTCACTGTCCCCCTAACCCTAACCCTAACCGTAACCCTCACCAACACCCTCACCCTCACCCTCCCCCTCACCCTAACCCTCACCCTCAACCTAAACATCACCCTAAACCTAAACCTCACCCTAAACCTAACCCTAATCCTCACCCTAACCCTAATCCTCACCTTAAACCTCACCCTCACCCTAATCCTCACCCTAGCCCACACCATAAACATAACCCTAACCCTAACCCTCACCCTCACCCCCATAATCAGCCTAACCCTAACCTTAACCATAATCCTAACCCTACCCTAATCCTAACCCTCTAACTAAACCTAACCGTAACCCTAATGCTAACCCTAAATGTCACGCTCAACCTAACTCTAACACTAATCCTCACCTTAACCCTAACACTAAACCTAATGCTATCCCTAAACCTCACCCTCACCCTAACCCTCACCATAACCTTTACCATCCCCCTTACCCTCACTCTAACACTAATCCTACCCCTCAGTCTAACCCTCACCCTAACCCTATCTCTAACTCTAATACAAACACTAACCCTCACAATGAACCTCACCCTAACTCTAAATGTAAACCTAACCCTAACCCTAAGCCTATCCCTAAACCTCACCCTAACCCTAACCCTAATCCTATACCTAACCATCACCCTCACCCTCACCATAACCCTAATTCTCTCTCTAACCCTAAACCTAACCCTAGTCCTCACCCTAAAACTTACCCTCAACCTCAACCTAACCTTAACCCTCAACCTGAACCTAACCCTCACCCTAAGTCCTACCCATACCCTGAATCTAAACCTAAGTCCAGCCCTAAATCTCACCCTAACCCTAACCCTATCCCTAACCCTCACCCTAATCCTAACACTCACACTAACCCTAACCCTAACCCTTACCCTCACCCTCACCCTAACACTAACCCTCACCATAACCCTAACCCTAACCCTAACTCTAACCCTAACACACACACTCACCCTAAACCTTACCCTAGCACTTACCCTCACCATAACAATAACCCTAACCCAAACCTTAAATCCTAACACTAACCCTAACACTAACAAGCACCCTCACCGTCACCCTAACACTAATCCTCACCCTCAACCTAAACCTTACCATCACTTTAAACCTATACCTAACCGTCACCCACACCCTCAACCTCACCCTCACCCTCACCCTAACCTGAACCCTCACTCTCACCCTAAGCCTAACCCGAACCCTCACCCAACCCTAACCCTAACTCTAACCCACACCCTCACCCTAACCCTAACCCTAACCCTAACCCTTACCCTAACCCTTACCATAAACCTAACACTAGCACTACCCCTCATTCTCACCCTAACCCTCACCCTAACCCTTATCCTCACACAAACCCTAACCCTAAAACTAACCCTCACACTAACCCTAACCCTAACCTTAACCCTTACCCTAACCCTGACCCTAAACCTCACCCTAACCCGACCTAAAACAAACGATAACCCTAACACTCACCCACAACCTAATCCTAAACCTCACCCTAACCCTCACACTAACCCTAATCCTCACCATATCACTAACCCTAACCCTAACCCTCACCCTAATCCTTAACCTCACTCTAAACTTAACTCTTACCCTCATGCTAAACCTCACCCTAAACGTTACCCTCACCCTAACCCGCCAACTAACCCTAACCCTAAACCTATGGTGCACTGTAATCCTCACCCTAACCATAACCCTAACCCATAACCTCAACCTAAACCTAACCCTCACTCTCAACCTAACCCTCAACCTAACCTTTATCCTCACACTAACCCTAATCCTCAACCTCACCCTAACCCTCACACTAACCCTTATCATCACCCTATCAGTAACCTTAACCCTAACCCTCACCCTAAACCTCACCCTAACCCTTACCCTCACCCTAACCTGCAAACTAACCCTAACCCTAAACCTACGGCTTACCCTAGCCCTCCCCCTAACCATAACCCTAACCTTAACCCTCACCCTAACCCTAACCTTCACCCTCACCCTAACCCTGCCCCTAACCCTTACACTCACACTAAACTTATCCCTAAACCTCACCCTAACTCTAATTCTCAACAGAACACTCACCCTCACCCTAGCCCTCACCTCACACTAGCCCTCAACCTAACCATAACCCTCATGCTCACCGTAACCCTAATGCTAATATTAACCCTCAACCTCACCCTAAAACTTGCCCTAACCCTTACCCTCACCATAACCCTATCCCTCACCCTTACCCTAACTCTCACCCTAACCCTTTCCCTCACCCTAACCCTCACCCAGCCCTAAACCTTTCCCTAACCCTAACCCTCACCCTAACCCTAAGACTAATCCTAACCCTCACCCTCACCATAAACCTCACCCTAAACCTAACCCTCAGCCTAACCCTCATCCTAATCCTAATCCTAACCCTAACCGTCACCCTAACCTTAACCATAACCCTAACCCTAACACTCACCCTAACCATAACCCTCACCCTACCCTCAGCCTCACCCTCAGCCTAAGCCTAACCCTAATCCAAAACCTAACCCTTAACCTCACTCTCACCGTAATTCTAAACCCAACCATAACCATCACCCTCACCCTAACCCTCACCCTCATCCTCCCCCTCACCCTTACCCGATGCCTAACCCTTATCCTCACACTAACCCTAACTCTAAACCTAATCCTCACCCTAACCCTCACCCCAACACTAACACTAATCCTCACCTTAACCCTCACCCTAACTCTAAACCTAACAATCACACTAACCCTAACCCTAATCCTAAAGCTAACCCTCACCGTCACCCTAAACCTTACCCTAACCGTACGCCTAAACCTAACCATCAGCCTAACCCTCATCCTAAACCTAACCCTAACCCTCACCCTCATCCTCAACCTAACCCTCACACTCACCCTAACACTACCCCAAATTTAACCCTACCCTATCCCTACCCCTCATCCTAACCCTAACGCTAACCCTAACCCTCAACCGAACCCTAACCCTACCCCTAATGCTAAAACTCACCCTAACCCTAATCCTCACCCACACCCTAACTCTCACCCTCAACCAAACCCTCACCCTCAACTGAACCGTCATACTCACCCTAACCCTCACCCTCACTCTAAACATCACCCAAACCCTAACCATCACCCTAACCCTAACACAAACCCTAATCCATACACTCACACTCACCCTAACCCACACCCTAAACCTTATTCTCACCCTAACACTAACCCTCAACCTAACCCTAACCCAAACCCTCACACTAACCGTAACCCTCACTCTAATCCTAACCCTAACCCTGACCCTAACCTTCACCCTTAACCTGACCCTCACCCTCAGCTTAACCCTAACCCTAATCCTATTCCTAATCCTAAACCTCACACTCACCCTAAACCTAACACTAACCCTAACCCTCCCCCTCCCCCTCACCCGAACACTCCCCTCCCCCTCACCTTAAACATCACCCTAACCCTAAGCCTCACTCTAACCCTAATCCTGACCCTGAACTTAACCTCAGCTTAATCCTCATCCTCACCCTAATACTCACCCTAACCCTAACCTTTACTTAACGGAAACCCTCACCCTCACCCTCAGCCTAACCCTCACCCTCACACAAGCCCTCAACCTAACCCTAAGTTTAACCCTAAACCTCACCCTCAACCTCCCCTTCCTCAGCCTTATCCTAACCATAACCCTAATCCTAACCCTAACCGTCAACCCCACCCTCAACCTAACCTAATTCTAACAATAACACTCACCCTCATCCTAACCTTAATCCTAACCGTAACAATAACTCTAACCCTAACCCTAAAACTCACCCTAACCCTAATACTAACACTTACCCTCAACCTTACCCTCACCCTCATTCTAACCCTCAACCTCATGCTGACCCTCACCATCACACTAACCCTCACAAAAACCCAACCCTCACCCTAGCCCTAACCCTAACCCTCACCCTCAGTTTCCCCCTCACCCTCAGCCTAACCCTAACTCTAACCTTAATCCTAAACTAACCTCACCCTCACCCTCATCCTACCCCTCACCCTCAACCTCATCCTCACCCTCACACTAACCCTCAACCTCACCCTAAACATCACCTTAACCCTAACCTTTACACTGAACCTAACCCCAACGCTCACCCTAACACTCACCCTCAAACTAACCCTCACCCTAAACATTATCCTCACAATAACCCTAACCCTAACCCTAACCTTCACACTAACGCTAAACCTCACTCTAACCGTATCACGACACCTCACCCTAACTCTCACCCTAAACCTAACCCTAACCCTAACACTCACCCTAACACTAAATCTAAACCTAACCCTCACCCTCTCCCTGATCCTCACCATCACCCTAACACTCACCCTAAACCTAATCCTCACCCTAAACCTAACCCTCAACCTAAACCTAACCCTCACCCTGACCCTCACCCTAACCCTAATGCTAGCCCTCACCCTAACCCTTACTTTAACACTAACCTGTACCTTAAACCTAACCCTCATCCTAACACTAACCCTCACACTAAACCTAACCCAAGCCCTCACACTCCCCCTCACCCTCAACCTAACCCTAACACTCATCCTAACCCTAACCCTAAACCTAAACCTCACACTAAACCTAAACCTCACCCTATCCCTAATCCTCATAGTAAACATAACAGTCACACGATCCCTAACCCTTATCCCTCAGCCTAACCCTCACCCTAAACCTAACCCTAACCCTAATCCTCATCCTATCCCTAACCTTAACCCTAACCCTAATCCTCACCCTCAGCCTAACCCTAACCCTCACCCTTACAGTCACCCTCACCCTCAGCCAAACAATATCCCTAATCCTCACACTAACACTAACACTCATCCTATACCTCACCCTCAAACTAACCCTAAACCAAACCCTAACCCTCACCCTAAACCTCGCCGTAACCCTAACACTAACCCTAAGATTCATCCACACAATAAACCTCACCCTATACCTTATCCTCACCATAACCCTAACCCTAACCCTAACTCTAATCCTCAAACACAACCTAACCTTCACCTTCACCCCAACTGTCACCCTCACCCTCATCCTCATCCTCACCCTAACCCTCTCCCTCACCCTAAACATCACACAAACCCTAAACCTGACCCTAACCCTAACCCTCACCCTAACCCTAACCATCACTCTCACGCTAATCCTCACCATAAACCTAACCCTGACCTAAATGAAACCCTCACCCTAACCCTCACACTAACCCTCACCCTCACCCTAGACCTCACCCTAACCCTAACCCGAACCCTAACCCTCAACTTCAACCTAACCCTCACCGTAACCCTTACCCTCACCCTAACCCTAACCCTAATCATAACCCTCACACTATCCCTTACCCTCACCCTAACCCTAACCCTAATCCTAACCCTAACTATCACCCTCACACTGACCCTCACCCTCACCCTAATCCTAACCCTATTCCTAATCCTAAATATCACAATCACCCTCAACCTAAACCTAACCCTAACCTGAACCCTCACCCTCACCCTCACCCTCACCGAACAGTCACCCTCACCCTAAACATCATCATAACCCTAACCCTCACCCTAACCCTAACCTCAGCTTAACACTCACCGTCAACTTAATCCTCACCCTAACCCTAATCCTAAGGTAAACGAAACCCTCACCCTCACACTAACCCTCAACCTCAACCTACCCCTAACCCTAACCCTAACCATTACACTTACCCACACCCTAACCCTCACCCTTATCCTCACTCTAACCCTAATCCTAACCCTAATGGTCACCCTACCCCTCTCCCTAACCCTAAATGTAACCCTAACCCTCAACCTCATCCTAACTCTCAAGCTCACCTGAACACTCACCCTCACCCTAAACCATACTCTCACAACAGTCATCACCCTAAACCTAACCCTCAACCTAACCCTAACCCTAACCCTCACCCTAACCCTAACCCGTACCCTAACGCTCACCCTAACCCTTACCCACAAAATAATCCTAACACTCACCCTCAACCTTACCATCACCCTAACCCTTACCCTCACCCTAACCCTCACCCTAACCCTCACCATAACCCTCAAACTAATCCTAACCCTCACCCTCTCCCTAACGCTCACCCTAACCTTTACCCTCACCCTCACCCTAACCCTCAACCTAACCTTTACCCTGACCCTAACCCTAACCCTAACCCTAAACCTAACCCTCACCCTAACCCTAAACCTAACCCTCAACCTAAAACTTATCCTATCCTTAAACCTGACCCTAACACTCACCCTAACCTTAACCCTAACCATCACACTAACCCTAACTCTAACCCTCACCCTCACCCTCAGGCTAACTCTAATACTAAACCTAACCCTAACCCTCACCCTAACTCTAACCCTAAACCTAACCATAACCCTAACCCTCACCTTAACCCTCAACCTCACCCAAATTCTCAACCTAACCTTACCTTAACCCTTACCTAAACTAAACCCTTACCCACACCCTCACCCTAACCCTCACCCTCACCCTAGCCCACAACCTAACCCAAACCCTAAACCTAACCTTCACACTAACCTAACCATAACCCTCAGGATAAAACTTATCCTAACCCTAAACCTAAAACAAAACTTCACCCTAACCAAACACTAACCCTAACACTAACCCTCACCCTCATCCTCACTCTAACCCTAATCCTAACCATAATGCTCACCCTACACCTCTCCCTAACCCTAAATGTAACCCTAACCCTCATCCTCATCCTAACCCTCAAGCTCACCTGAACACTCACCCTCACCCTAAACCATACTCTCACAACAGTCATCACCCTAACCCTAACCCTCACCCTAACCCTAACCTCAGCTGAACCCTCAACCTCAACCTAATCCTCACCCTAACCCTAACCATAAGGTAAACGAAACCCTCACACTAACCCGCACCTTCACCCTAGCCCTAACCCTAACCCTAACCATAACACTTACCCACACCCTAACCCTCAACCTTATCCTCACTCTAACCCTAATCCTAACCCTATTGCTCACACTACCCCTCTCCCTAACCCTAAATGTAAACCTAACCCTCACCCTCATCCTAACCCTCAAGCTCACCTGAACTCTAACCCTCACCCTAAACCATACTCTCACAACAATAATCCTATTACACACCCTCAACCATACCATCACTCTAACACTTACCCTCACCCTAACCCTCACCCTAACCCTCACCCTCGCCCTAATGCTCACCCTAATGCTCACCCTAAACTTTACCCTCACCCTCACCCTAACCCTCACCCTAACCTTTACCCTGACCCTAACCCTAACCCTAACCCTAAACATAACCCTCAACTTAACCCTTATCCTAAACCTAAACCTAACCCTAACCCTCACCCTAACCCAAACCCTAACCCTCATACTAACCCTAATCTTAACCCTCAGCCTAACGCTCATCCTAACCCTAACACTAACTCTAACCCTCACCCTAACCGTACCCTACCATAAAACTCACGCTAACCCTAACCCTCACCCTCACCCTCAAGGCTAACTCTAATACTAAGCCTAAACCTCACCCTCACCCTAACCCTAACCCTAAACCTAATCTTCACACTAACCCGAACCATAACCCTCAGGATAAACCTTATCCTAACCCTAAACCTAAAACAAAACTTCACCATAACCAAACCCTAAACCTAACCCTAACCCTAACCCTAACCGCACACTAAACCTAACACTAACCCTAACACTAACCCTCAGCCTAACCCTAACCCTAACCCTAACCCTCACCCTAAACCTAATCCTAACCCTAACCCTCAACCTAACTGTAAACCACACCCTCATCCTCACCCTCACCCGCAGCCTAAACCTAGTGCTAACCCTAATCTTAACCCTCACCCTAACTCTAACCCTAAACCAAACCCTCACTCTCCCCCTCAACCTCACCCTAACCCTCACCCTAACCCTAACCCTCACCCTAACCTTTACCCTCACCCTCACCCTAACTCTCACCCTAACCTTTACCCTGACTCTAACCCTAACCCTAAACCTAAACCTAACCCTCGCACTAACCCTAAACCTAACCCTCAACCTAACTTTATCCTAAACCTAAAATTAACCCTAACCCTCACACTTACACTAACCCTAACCCTAACCTTCACACTAACCCAAACCCTAACCCTAAGCCTAACGCTCATCCTAAACCTAACCCTAACTCTAACACTCACCCTAACCGTACACCTAACCCTAACACTCACCCTAACCGTACCCCTAACCGTAACACTCACCCTGAACCTAACCCTCACCCTCACCATCAGGCTAACTTTATTACTAACCCTAATACTAACCCTCACCCTCACCCTTACTCTGACCCTAAACCAAACCTAACCCTCACACTTACCCTCACCCTAACCCTAAACCTATCCCTAACCCTCACCCTAAACCTAACCCTAAGCCTAACCCTCACACCAAACCTCAACCTAACCCTTACCTTCACCATAAACCTAAATCTAACCCTAATACTCACCCTAAACATAACCCTCAACTACAGTCTAACCCTGACCCTGAACCGAACCCTCACTGACTCCTAACACTCTTCCTAACCGTAAACCTAATCCTAAACCTAAGCCTCACCCTCAAAGTCACCCTAACCCTGCACCTAACCCTAACCCTCACCTACAACCTCACCCTAATCTTCACCCTCACCCTAACCCTAACCCTACCCTTCACCATAACACTCATACTAACCCTAACCCTAATACTAACCTTCAACGTAACCCTAACCCTAGCCCTAACCCTCACCCTCACACTAAACCTAAACCTAAGGCTAACACTCAACCTAACACTAATCTTCACCCACAACCTAAATCTCACCCACACTTGAACCCTCAACCTCTCCCTCACACTAAACATCACCCAAACCATAACCCGCAACCTAACTCTTGACCTAACACTAAACCTAACCCTAACCCTAACCCTAACCCTAACCTCAGCGTAACCCTAACCCTGACATAAAGGAAACCCTCACCTTCACCCTAACCCTCACCATCCCCCTAACCATAACCCTAACCATCAATGTCACCCTCACCCTCACCCTCAGCCGAAACCTAACTCTAACCCTAACCCTCACCCTCACCCTAACCGTAACCCTAACCCTAACCCTCACCCCAACCCCAACCCTAACCCTGACCCTAACACTAACCTTCATCCTCACCATCACCCTAATCCTAACCCTCATCCTCACCCTAACCTTCACCCTAACCCTTACCCTGACCCTCACCCTAACCCTAACCCTCACAGTAACCCTAACCCTCATCCTAACCCTCACCTTAACCCTCAACCTCACCCTAATCCTCACCCTAACCTAGCCTTAACCCTTACCTAAGCTAAACCCTCAACCTCACCCTAACCCTCACCCTCAACCTAGCCCACACCCTAACCATAACCCTAAATCTAACCCTCACACTAACCCTAAACATAACACTCAGCCTAAACTTTATCCTAACCCTAAACGTAAAACTAACCTTCAACCTAACCAAACCCTAACCCTAACCCTAACCCTAACACTCACACTAACCTTAAACTTAACCCTGAGCCTAACGCTCATCCTAACCCTAACCCTAACCCTCACCCTAACCTTAAACCTCTCCCTCAAACTCACCCTCACCCTCAGCCTAAACCTAGTGCTCACCCTAACCCTAACCCTCACCCTCAACCTAAATCTAACCCAAAACCAAACTCTCACCCTCCCCTTCACACTCACGCTAACCTTCACTCTAACCCTAACCCTCACCCTCAACATCACCCTCACCCTCAGCCCAACCCAAGTCCTTACTCTAATCCTAAACCTCAACCTATACCTGACGCTAACCCTAACCCTAATCCTAACCATCACCCTAACCCTCACCCTCACCACAGTCCACAACCTAACCCTAACCCTAAACCTAACCCTCACACTAACCCTAACCCTAACCCTCAGCCTAAACCTTATCCCAACCCTAAACCTAAAATTAACCATCACCATAACCAAACCCTAACCCTAACCCTAACCTATCCCTAACGCTCACACTAACCCTAACCCTAACACTCAACCTAACGCTCATCCTAAACCTAACCCTAACCCTAACCCTAAACCTCAACCTAACGCTCATTCTAACCCTAACCTGAACACTAACCCTAAACCTGACCCTCAATTTAACCCTCCCCTAACCCTAATTCTAACCCTAAACCTCACCCTCACTATAACCCTAATCCTAACACTAACCCTAAACCTCACCCTAACTATCACCCTAACCCTCACCCTCAGCCTAAACATCACCCTAACCTTAACCCACACCCTAAATCTAACCCTAACCCTCACGCTAACCCTAACCCTCACCCTAACCCTAACCCTACACCTCACCCTACCCCTCACCCTAACCCTTACCATCACCCTAACCCAAACCCTAACCCTCACCCTCACACTAGCCCTCACCCTTAACTAATGCTAACCATAACCCTAAACCTAAACCTAAACCTCACCCTCACCCTCACCTTCACCCTCACCCTCACCCTAACCCTAACCCTAAACCTCAAACTCACTCTAACCCTAACCCTAACACTAATGCTAACCCTAAGCCTCATCCACACCCTAACCCACACCCTAACTCTTACCCTCACCCTCTCTCTCACCCTTACCCTAAACCTACCCTTTCAGCCTAACCCTCACCTTAACCCTTACCTTCACTATAAACCTAACACTAACCCTAATCCTCATACTAACCCTAAACCTAACCCGAACCCTAAACCTCACTTTAACCCTCACCCTAATCTTAACCCTGACCCTAACCCTCACCCTAATGCTAACACTAAACCTAAACCTCACCCTCACCCTAATCCTCACTGTCACCTTAACACTCAACATCACCATAATCCTCACCCTAACCCTAACCCTCACACTAAACCTCACCCTAACTCTTACCCTCACCATAACCTTAACCCTAACCCACACCTTAACCCTCGCCCTCACCCTAGCCCTCACCCTAGCCCTCCCCCTAAGCCTAACCCTAACCCTCACCCTCAACCTCAGCCTCACCCTAAACCTAAACCTAATCCTAACCCTATTCCTCACCCTCACCCTCACTCTAAACCTAACCGTAAACCTAATGCTAACCCTAAAACTCTCCCTAACTTTAACCCTAATCCTAAACCTCACCCTAACCCTAATGCTATACCTAACCCTAACCCTCACCCTAACACTAATGCTAACCCTAATACTCAACCTCACACTAAACCTCACCCTAAACCTTACCCTCATCCTAACCCTCACGTAACCCTAAAACTAAACCTAACCCTCAAACAAACACTCACCCTAAACCTTACACTAACCCTATCCCTCACCCTAAGCCTCAACATGTCCCTTATCCTCACCTAACCCTAACCCTACACCTCACCCTAATGCTAACACTGAACTCAACCCTAACACTAACCCACAACCTTACCCTACACCTAACCCTCATCCAAACGCTCACACTAACCCTAACACTAACCCTATCCCGCAACCTCATCCTAACCCTCACCCTAACGCTTACCCTCACCCAAACCCTAACCGTCACACTAAACCTAACCCTCACACTAACCCTAGCCATAAACCTCAACCTAACCCTCACCCTAACCCTAAACCTAACCCCCAACCTAACCCTAACATTAAACATTACCCTAACCACAACCCTCACCCTCACCCTCACCCTCACCCTAAACATCACCCTAACCCTAACCCTAACCCTAACACTCACCTTAACCCTAATCCTCACCTTCAACCTCACCCTCAGCCTAATCCTCACCCTAAACCTAACCCTAACCCTTTCCTAACCAAAAACTGCACCCTCACCTAACCCTCGCCCTCACCGTAGCCCTCACCCTAAGCCTAACCCTAACCCTCACCCTCACCCTCAAACATATCCTCAACCTCAGCCTCACTCTAACCGTAAACCTAATCCTAACCCTAATCCTCAACCTCACCCTCACTCTAACCCTAATGGTAAACCTAACGCTAACCCTAACCATAAACCTATCCCTAACCCACAACCTAACTCGAACCATAATCCTCACCCTAATCCTAATCCTAACCCTAACCCTAACCCTCAACCTAAACCTAACCCTAAACATTACCCAAACCCTAACCCTCACCCTCACCCTCACCCTCACCCTCAGCCTAACACTAACCCTAACCCTAATCCTAACCCTAACACTCACCCTCACACTCACCCTAACTGGAACCCTAACCATAAACCTAAACCTCCCCCTAACCATTAACCTATCCCTAATCCACACTCTAACCATAAACATCACCCTAAACCTAACCCTAACCCTCACCCTCACTCTCACCCTCACCCTCAGCCAAACCTAACCCTACCCTAACCCTAACCCTCACCCTCACCCTCACCCTCACCCGCAACCTAACCCTAACAATAACCCCAACCTTCACCCTAACACTGAACCTCAACTTCACCCTAACCCTAATCCTAACCCTAACTCTAATCCTAACCCTCACCCTCACCCTAACCCTCACCTTAACCCTTACCCTCACCTTCACCTAACCCTAACCCTAACCCCCACACTAACCCGAACCCTCACCCTAACCATACCACTAACACTAACTCTTACCCTCACCCTAACCCTAACCCTACCCCACAGCCTATCCCTCATCCTAACCCTAACCCTAATCCTATCCTTCAACCTAACCATAACCCTAACATTAACCTGAACCCTCACCCACAACCTAACCCTCACCCTCACCCTCACACTCACCCTCAGCCTAATCCTAACACTAACCCTAATCCTAAACCTAATCCTCACCCACAGCCTCACCCTAACTCTAACCCGAACCCTAACCATAAACTTCCCCTTCACCCAAACCCTCACCCGAACCCTCACTCTCACCCTACGGCTCACCCTCACCTTAACCCTAACCCTATCCCTCAACCTAACCCTAAACCTCACCCTCACCCTCAAACTCACGCTAACACTAAGCCTCACTGTTACCCTAAACCTCGCCCTAACCCTTAGCCTTACACTAACACTAACACTCACACTAAACATAGGCCTCACCCTCACCCTTACTCTAACCCTACCCTCACCCTAACCCTCAACCTAAATGTAACGCTCAACCTCACCCTACCCCTAAACCTAACCCTCACCCTGACCTTAACCCTCACCCTCACTCTCAAACTCACACTAACCCTAACCCTCACACTAAATCTAACCCTCACCCTCACCCTAAACTTAACGCTACCCCTCACCCTACCCCTCACCCTCAACCTAGCCCTCACCCCTACCCTAATCCTAAACCTGACCCTAACCTTAACCCTAAAACTCACACTAACCCTAACCCTCACCCTAACCCTAACCCTACCCCACAACCAAGCCCTCATCCTAACCCTAACCCTAACCCTATCCCTCACCCTAACCCTAAGCCTAACATTAACACTAACCCACACCCAAACCTAACCCTCACCCTCACCCTCACCATCACCCTAACTCTAAACCTAACCTTACCCCTCACTCTCACCCTAACCCTAACCCTAACCCTAACCCTCACCTTAACCCTCACCCTAATCCTAACCCTTATCCTAACCCTCACTCTAAAGCTAGCAGTAAACATAAACCTCCCCCTCACCCTAACCCTCACCATCACCCTAACCCTCACTCTCAGGGTTCGTGTTTGCACGAACCCTGACCTCAACCTAACCCTCACTCTCACCCTAACCGTAAACCTAACCCTAATCCTCTCCCTAACCCACAACCTCACCCTCACCTTAAGCCTAACCCTAACCCTAATCCTAAACCTAACCCTCACCCTCACCCTCACCCTAACCCTAACCCTAATCTTAAACCGAACCCTCACCTTCACCCTAAACCTACCTCTAAACATCACCCTCACACTCACCCTTACCCTATCCCCAACCCTAAGCCTTAGCCTAACCCTAACCCTCACCCTAACCCTAACCATAACCCTCACCCTCACCCTCACCCTAACCCTAACAATAACCCTATCCCTCACACTAATCCTTATCCTCACACTTACCCTAAACCTAACCCTAAACCTCACACTAACCCTAAACCTCACTTCCAACCCTGACCCTACCCCTCACCCTAAACCTCACCCTAATCCAAACCCTAACCCTAACCCACACCCTAAACCTAACTGTAACCCTCACCCTCATGCTAACCCTCATCCACACCCTAATCCTCACCCTCACCCGAACCCTCACCCTAACCCTAACCCTCACCCTAAAGATCACCCTAAACCTAACCCTCACTCTAACCCTAATCATAAATCTCAACCTCACCCTCACCCTCAGCCTAACCCTAGTCCTTAACCTAATCATAATACTCACCCTCACCCTAACCCTCACCCTAACCCTTACCTGATCCTTCACCTAACCCGCACAATAACACGATCCCACACCCTAACTATAAAACTAACCCTAACCCTTACCCTCACCCTAATCCTAACCCTAACAGTAACCCTAACCCTAAAGCTAGTCCTCACACTAACCCTAACCCTCACCCACACCTTAACCCAAACCCTCACCTGAACCCTCACCCTAACCCTAACCCTAACCCTCACCCTAACCCTCACCATAACCCTAAACCTAACCCTAATCCTGACCCTCACCCTAGCTGTCATCCTAACTCTTACCCTCACCCTAACCCTCACCCTAACCCTCAACATAACCCTAAAATTACCCCTCAGCCTAACCCTAACCCTAACCCTCAACCCAACCCTGATGCTAACACAAATGCTCACTCTTAACCTACCCTTTATATTAACCCTTACCCTCACCATAACCCTATCCCTCACCCTCTCCTTAACCCTCACACTACCCCTTCCCCTCCCCCAACCCTTACCCTACCCCAAACCCTAACCCTAACCCTAACCTTCACCCTAACCCTCACCCTAACCCTCACCCTAACCCTCACCCTAACCTTCACCCCAACCCTCACCCTAACCCTAACCCTAACCCTAACCCTCACCCTCACCCTAACTGTCATCATAACCCTTACCCTCACCCTAAACCTAAACCTAATCCTAACCCTAACCCTCACCCTAACCCTAACCCTCACTCCAACCCTCAGTCTCACCTTCACCGTCACCCTACACATCATCCTAACCCTAACTCTCACCCTCACCCTAACCCTAACACTGACCCTATCCCTAACCCTCACCTTAAACCTCACCCTCACCCTAATCCTCACCCTAAACCTAATCCTAAACTTTTCCTAAACAAAAACATCACCCTCACATTAGTCCTCACCCTAAACCTAACCCTAAACTTAATCCTCACCCTCACCCTCACCTTCACCCTCAGCCTCAGCCTCAGCCTCACCCTAACCCTAAACCTAATCCTAACCCTAACCCTGACCCTCACCCTCACTCTAAACATAACCCTAACCTCCACCCTAGCCCTAACCCTATCCATAACCCTAACCCTAACACTCAAACTAATCCTAAACCTAACCCTAATGCTAACCCTAACCCTCACCCTCACCCTAATTCTGACCCTAACCCTTACCTTTACCTTCACCCTCACTCTCAACCTAACCCTAACCCTTACCCTCACGATAAACCTATCCCTCACCTTCAACCTAACCCTCACCCTAACCCTTACGCTCACCCTTACCCTCACCCAACCCTAACCCGAACCCTAAAACCCATCCTAACCTTCACCCTAACCCTAACGCTAACCCTAACCCTCAGTATCAACCTAAATGTAACCCTAACACTTACGTAACCGAGACCCTCACCCTCACCCTCACAATCAACCTAACCCTTACCATAACCCTAATAGTAACCCAAACACTTACCCTTACCCTAAACCTAACCCTAAACCTAACCCACACCGTCACTCTCCCACTCACCCTCACCCTCACCTTAACCCTCACGCTCACCCTCACACTAACCCTCAACCTCACCCTAAACATCACACTAACCCTAACCCTCACACTAACCCTTATCCTAACCCTAACCCTAACCCTAACCCTAACCTTCACACTAACCCTAACCCTCACCCTAACCCTATCCCGACACCTCACCCTGACTCTCATCCTAACCCAAACCCTCAACCCCACCCTAATCCTCACCCTCACCCGAACACTCACCCTCACCCTAACACTCACTCTCAACCGAACCCTAACCCTCACCCGAACCCTCATCCTCACACTAACCCTCACCCTCACTCTAAACATCACCTAAACCCTAACCCTCACCCTAACCCTAACACAAAGCCGAATCCAAACCCTCACACTCATCCTAACGCTTACCCTCACCCTAAACCTTACCATCACCCTAACTCTAACCATAAACCTCACACTAACCTTAACCCTCACTCTAAACCTAACCCTAAACTTGCCCATAACCTTGACCCTCACCCTGACCCTCACCCTCAGTTTAACACTAACCCTAATCCTATTCTTAATCCTAACCCTCACCTTCACCCTAAACCTAACCCTAACCCTAACCCTCACCCTCACCGTCACCCTCACCCTAACCCTCAAGCTCACCCTAAACATCTCCCTAACCCTAACCCTCACCCTAACCCTAACACTAACCCTCACCCTGAACCTAACCTCAGCTTAATCCTCATCCTCACCCTAATCCTCACCCTATCCCTAACCTTTACCTAACCAAAACCCTCACCCTCACCCTCAGCCTAACCCTCACCCTCACCCAAGCCCTAACCTTAACCCTAAACTTAACCCTAACACTCACCCTCAACTTCCCCTTCCCCATCAGCCTTACCCTAACCATAACCCTAAGCCTAACCCTAACCCTCAACCCCACCCTCACCCTCAACCTAAACCTAACCCTAACAATAACCCTCACCCTCATCCTAAACTTAATCCTAACAATAACTCTAACCCTAGCCTTAACCGTAAAACTCACCCTAACCATAATCCTAACCCTAACCCTCAACCTCACCCTCACCGTCATTCTAACCCTCACCTTCACGCTGACACTCACCATCACACTAACCCTCACACTAACCCTAATCCTCATCCTAGCCCTAACCCTAACCCTCACACTCACTTTCCCCCTCACCCTCAGCCTAACCCTAACTCTAATCGTAATCCTAAACTAACTAACCTCACCCTCACCCTCACCCTCAGCCTCACCCTCACCCTCACCCTCACCCTAACCCTAACCCTCAACATCACCCTAAACATCACGTTAACCCTAAACCTCACACTGAACCTAACCCTCACCCTCAAGCTAACCCTCACCCTAAACATTATCCTAACACTAACCCTAACCCAACCCCTAACCTTCACACTAACCCTAACCCTCAGTCTAACCCTATCCCGACACCTCACCCTAACTCTCACCCTAACCCTAACCCTAACCCTAACACTCAGCCTAACCCTAACTCTAAACCTAACCCTCACCATCACCCTAACCCTCACCATCACCCTAACGCTCACCCTAACCCTAACCCTCACCCTAAAGCTAACCCTCAACCTAAACCAAACACTCACCCTGACCCTCATCCTAACCATAAACCTAACCCTCACCCTAACCCTTACTTTAACCCTAACCCTCACCCTAAACCTAACCCTCACCCTAACAATAACACTCACACTAACCCTAAACCTAGCCCTTACCCTCACCCTCACCCTCAACATAACCCTAACACTCATCTTAACCCTAACCCTAAACCTAAACCTCACAGTAAAACTAAACCTCACCCTAACCCTAATCCTCAAACTAAACCTAACAATCACTCTATCCCTAACCCTACCCCTCATCCTAAACCTCACCCTAAACGTAACCCTAACCCTAATCCTCACCCTATCCCTAACCTTAACCCTAACCCTCACCCAAACCCTCACCCTCACCCTAACCCTAATGCTAACCCTAAGCCAAACCCTCACCCTAACCCTCAACCTAACCCTTACCCTCACCCTAACCCTTACCCTGACCCTAACCCTAACCCTCACTCTCGCCCTAACCCTCACCCTAACATTTACCAACACCCTCACCCTAACCCTAACCCTCACCCTTACCCTAACCCTAACCCTAGTCCTAACCCTCACCATAAACCTAACCCTCACTCTTAGAGTCACCCTCAAACTCAGCCAAAACCTAATCCTTACTCTAATCCTAACCCTCACCCTCACCCTAACTCTAACCCTAACCCTCAACCTCACCCTACCATATCCCTATCCCTCACCCTAACACTAACACTCACCCTATACCACACCCTCACCCTAACCCTAAACCAAACCCTAACGCTCACCCTAAACCTCACCCTAACCCTAACACTAAACCTAACCGTCATCCTCACAATAAACCTCACCCTATACCTTACCCTCAGCATTACCCTAACCCAAACCCAAACCCTAATCCTCAACCACACCCTAACCTTCACCCTCACCTTAACCCTCACTCTCACCTTAAACATCACCCACACCCTCACCCTCATGCTAACCCTAACCCTAACCCTCACCCTAAACCTAAACCTCACTCTCACGCAAATCCTCACCATAAACCTAACCCTGACATAAAAGGAACCCTCACCCTAACCCTCACACTAACCCTCACCCTCACCCTAGCCCTCACCCTAACCCTAAACCGAACCCTAACCCTCAGCTTCACCCTAAACCTCACCCTAACCTTTACCCTCACAGTAACCCTAACCCTAATCATAACTCTCACACTAACCGTAACCCTCACCCTAACCATAACCCTAACCCTATTCCTATTCCTAACCTTCACAATCACCCTCAACCTAAACCTAACTCTAACATTAACCCTCACCCTCACCCTCACCCTCACTGAACACTCACCCTCACAATAAACATCACCCTAACCATAACCCACACCCTAACCCTAACCTCAGATTAACCCTCACCCTTAAACTAATCCTCACCCTAACCCTAACCCTAAGGTAAAGAAACCTTCACCCTCATACTAACCCTAACCCTAGCCCTAACCCTAACCTTAACCATAACACTTACCCACACCCTAACCCTCACCCTCATCCTCACTCTAACCCTAATCCTCACCCTAATCCTAACCCTCATGTTCACCCTACCACTCTCCCTAACCTTAAATGTATCCCTAACCCTCACCCTCATCCTAAACATCACGCTCACCAGAACATTCACCCTCACACTAAACGATACTCTCACAATAAATATCAGGTTAACCCTAACCCTCAACCTAACCCTAACCCTAACCCTCAGACTAATGCTCATCCTAACCCTAACCCTAACCCTAACCCTCACCCTAACCCAAACCCTACCCATAAAACTCACCCTAACCCTAACCCTCACCCTCACCCTCAGGCTAACTCTAATACTAACCCTAACCCTCACCCTCAACCTAACTCTAAACCTAAACCTAACCCTAACCCTCACCCTCACATATCCCTAAACCTATCCCTAACCCTCACCCTAACCCTAACCCAAAACCTATACCTCACCCTCACCCTAACCCTCACCCTAACCCTCACACTAAATCTCACCCTAAACCTTACCCTCACCATAAAACTCACTCTAACCCTAATCCTCACCCTAAACCTAACCCTCACCAACAACCTAACCCTCACCCCCAGGGGAACCCTAACTCACACCCTAACCCTCACACTAACCCTAACCCTAACACTATTCCTCAACCTAAACCTAACCCTTAAACTCACCCTAAGCCTACACCTACGCCTAACCCTCACCCACACCCTCACCCTAACCCTCACCCTCACCCTAACCCTCACCCTAACCATAACCCTACACTTCACCCTAAACCTCACACTAACCCTAACCCTAACCCTCACCCTAAACCTAACCCTCACCAACAACCTAACCCTCACCCCCAGGGGAACCCTAACTCACACCCTAACCCTCACCCTAACCCTAACCCTAACACTATTCCTCAACCTAAACCTAACCCTTAATCTCACCCTAAGCCTACACCTACGCCTAAACCTCACCCACACCCTCACCCTAACCCTCACCCTCACCCTAACCCTCACCCTAACCATAACCCTACCCTTCACCCTAAACCTCACACTAACCTTAACCCTAATCCAAACCCTCAACCTAACCCTAAAGCTACCATTAAACCTCAACCTCACACTAAACCTACACCTAACACTAACACTCAATCTAAACCTAATCCTCACCCACACCCTAAACCTCACCCTCACCCTCACTCTAAACATCACCCAAACCCTAACACTCACCCTAACCCTAGCCCTAACCCTCACCCTCACCCTAATTCAAAATCTAATCCTAAACCTCACCCTATTCCTCAACATAACCCTAACACTTGGCTAAAAGAAACTCTCAATCTGAAACTCACACTAATCCTCACCCTAATCCTAACCCTAACCCTAACCCTCAACCTCACCCTAAACCTCACTCTAACCCTTACCCTCACCCTAACCCTAAGCCTAACACTAACCCTAAACCTAAACCTCAGCCTCACCCTCACCCTCACCCGCACCTTTAGCCTAACCCTAACCCTAACCCTATTCCCAATCCTAACACTCTCCCTCAAACGTACCCTAAACCTCACCCTCACCCTAAATTTCACCCTCACCCTAAACATCACCCTAACAATAAACCTCACCCTAACCCTAACGCGAAACCTTACCCTAACCCTAACCTCAACTTAACCCTAACCCTGACGTAAACGAAACGCTCACCCTCAACCTCACACTAACCCTCACCCTCACCCTAGCACTCACCCTCACCCTAACCCTAACTATAACCCTCAACCTCACCCTCAACCTCACCCTCACCCTAAACCTAACCCTAAGCTTAACCCTAACCCTCACCCCAACCCTAACCCTAACCCTAACCCTCACCCCAAACCTAATCCTCACCCTAACACTAACCCTCACCCTAATCGTAACCATAACTCTAATCCTAACCCTCACCCTCACCATACCCCTCACCCTAAACCTTACCCTCACCCTCACCCTAAGTGTAATCCTAAACCTCACAGTAACCCTAACACTCAACCTAATCCTAAGCCTCACCTTAAACCTCAACCTCACCCTAATCCTCAACCTAACCTTTCCTTAACCCTTACCTAAACTAAACCCTCACTCTCACCCTCACCCTAACCCTCACCCTAACCCTAACCCTTCCCTTCACCCTAACCCTCATTCTAACCCTAACCCTAATCTTAACTGTCAACCTAATCCTAACCCTAGCCCTTAAACCCTCACCCTCACACTAACCCTAAACCTAATGCTAACACTCAACCTAACACTAATGCTAACCCACACCCTAACTCTCAGCCTCACTCGAACCCTTACCCTCACCCGAACCCTCATCCTCGCTCTAACCCTCACCCTCATGCTAAACATCACCCAAACCCTAACCCTCACCCTAACCCTTGCTCTAACCCTCACCCTAACCCTAAACCTCAACCTAACCCTCACCCTCACGTTAATCCTCACCATAACACTAAACCTTGGCTAAAAGAAACCCTCACCCTAACCCTCATACTAACCCTCACCCTCACCCTAGCCCTCACCCTAATCTTAACCCTAACCCTAAACCTCACACTCACACTAAACCTCACTCTAACTCTTCCCCTCACACTAACCCTAATCCTAACCATTAGCCTCACAGTACCCGTAACTCTCACCTTAACCCTAACACTAACCCTAACCCAAACTCTCACCCTCACCCTCACCTTCAGTCTAACCCTAACCGTAACCCTGTTCCCAAACCTAAACTTCACCCTCACCCTTATCCTAACCCTCACCCTCACCCTCACCCTCATCCTAACAATAACCCTAACCCTAATCCTAACCCTAACACTCACCCTCACACTCACACTAACTCGAACCCTAATCATAAACCTAACCCACACCCTAACCATAAAACTAACCCTAACCCACACCCTAACCCTAACCATCACCCTAAACCTAACCCTAACCCACACCCTCACCCTAACCATAACCCTTACCCTAACTCTTTTTCTTAACCCTAACGATAACCCTAACCCTCACCCTCACGCTAAACCCCACCCTAACCCATTCCCTCACCATAACCCTAAGGGTAACCCTAAACCTAATATTCACACTCACCCTAACCCTAACCATCACCCTATCGCTCACCTTAACCCTAACCCTCACCGTCACCCTAAACCTCACCGTCACCTTAACCCTCACCTTAACCCTAACCTTCACCCACACCCTAACACTCACACTCACCCGAAACCTCACTCTCACCCTCACCCTAACCCTACCCTATCCCTCACCCCAACCCTAACCCTCACCCTAACCCTAACCTTCACCCACACCCTAACACACACACTCACCCGAAACCTCACTCTCACCCTCACCCTAACCCTAACCCTAACCCTAACCCTAACCCTAACCCTATCCCTAACCCTTACCCTAACCCTAACCCTTAATCTAACCCTAACCCTTACTCTCACCCTAATCCTCAACCTAACACTTATCCTTACACTAAGCCTAACTCTAACCCTCACACTAAGCCTATCCATCACCCTAACCATAACCATAACACTCACCCTAAACCTCACACTAAACTGAAACCTCAACCCACATCCTAAACCTCACTCTCATCCTCACCCTCACCCTAACCCTCACCAACAACCTAACCCACACCCTCACCCGAACCCCCACTCTCACCCTCACCCTCACCCTAAACATCACCCTCAACCTAACCCTAACCCTCACCCTAACCCTAACTCTCACCTTAAAACTCACCCTCACCCTAATCCTCACCCTAAACCTAACGCTAACTCTTTCCTAACCGAAAACCTCACCTTCACCCTAACTTTCACCCTAGCCCTCCCCCTAATCCTAGACCTCACCCTAAACCTAATGCTAAACTTAACCCTCACCTTCACGCTCACCCTCACCCTCAGCCTCACCGTAACCCTAAACCTAAACCTAACCCTATCCCGGACCCTTACCCTCACTCTAACCCTAACCCTAACCTGCAACCTAACCCTAACCCTAACCCTAATGCTAACCCTAACCCTCACCCTCACCCTAACCCTGACCCTAACTCTAACCCTACCCCTCAGCCTACCCCTCACCCTCCCCCTAACCCTCACCCTCACCCTAACACTAATGCTAACCCTAATCCTCAACCTCACCCTAACCGTTTCCCTAACCGTTACCCTCACCATAACCCTATCCCTCAACCTCAACCTAACCCTCACCCTAACCCTTTCGCTCACCCTAACCCTCACCCAACCGTAAACCTAACCCTAACCCTCATGCTAACCGCCACCCTAAACTTCACCCTAACCCTAAGGGTAACCCTAACCCTCAGTCTCACCCTAACCCTCACCCTAAGCCTTATCCTCACACTAATCCTTACCCTAACCCGAAACCCTCACACTAAGCCTAACCCTCATACTAACCTTAACCCAACCTCTCACCCTAACACTCACTCTAACCCTAACCCTAACCCCAACCCAAACGCTAAACCTAACCCTAATCCTCACCTGAACCCTAACACTCACAGTCAACCTAAGCCTCACCCTTACCCTAACCTTCACCTACACCCTAACAATTCCTCTACCCTGAACACTAACTCTCACCCTAAACCTCACCCTCACCCTAAACATCACCCTAACCCTTACCCTCACCCTAAGCCTCACCGTCACCCACACCCTAACCCTCACCGTCACCCGAAACCTCTCACTCTCCCTAAATTTCACCTTCACCTTAAACATCACCCTAACCCTCACTCTCACCCTAACCCTCACTCTAACACTTAACATCACCCTAACCCTAACCCTAACCCTAACTCTCACACTAAACCTAACCCTCACCCTAAATCTAACACTAAATATACCCGTCCCCCTAACCCTCACCCTAACCATAGCCATGAAAGCTAGGGTGAGTCTCAATCATATCCTCAACCTCACCCTCACCCTAACCATAACCCTCATCCTAGCGCTCAACCTAACCATAACTCTAACCCTAACCCAAACTCTAAACCTCACCTTCACCCTCACCCTCACCCTCACCCTCAGCCTAATCCTAACCTTAACCCTAATACTAACCCTAAACCTAACACTAAACCTACATCTACCCCTACCCCTAACCCTAACCCTCACCCTCACCCTCACCCTTACCCTCACCCTCACCCTAGATCTCACATTAACTCCAACCCTCACCCTCACCCTAAACCTCACCCTTACCCTCACCCTACACCTAAACCTAACCCACAACCTCACCCTCACCCTCACACTCAACCTAACCCTAACCCTCACCCTAACCCTAACCCTAACACTCACCCTCACACTAAACCTAAACCTAAACCTCTCCATAACCCTCACCCTAACCCTAATGCAAAACCAAATCCTCAACCTCTCCCTAAACCTAAAGCTAACCCTAACAGTCACCCTCACCCTAAAGCTCACCCTTACCCTCACCCTGACTCTAACCCTAACCCTCACACTAACCATAACCCTCACCCTAACCCTAAACCTACCCCTCACCCTAAGGCTCACCCTATCCCTAACCCTAACCCTAATACTCACCCTAACCTTAAACTTCATCCTAACCCTCGCCCTCACCCTAATCCTCACCCTAACCCTAACCCTAATCCTTACCTAACCGAAACCCTCATCCTCACACTCATCCTCACCCTAACCCTCATCCTCACCATCGCCCTCACCATAACCCTAACCCTAACCCTCTCCCTAAACATAACATTAACTTTAACCCTCAACATAACCTTCAGCCTAGCCCTCACCAAAACCCATACACTCACCCTCACCCTCACCCTAACCCTCACACTAAACCTAAACCTCACCCTAACCCTAACACTAACACTAAACAAAACCCTCATCCTATCCCTCAAACTAAGGCTAAACCTTACCCTAACCCTCACCCAAAACCTAACATTGACACTCACCCTCACCCTAATCCTTAACCTCACCATAACCCTAACAATTACACTTACCCTAACCCTCACCCTAATCCTACCCCTTATCCTAACCCTCACCCTAACACTAACCCTAACCCTAACCCTCACCCTAACACTAACCCTAAACCTATCCCTATCCCTCAAAGACACCCTAACCCTCACCTTAACCCTAATGCAAACCCGAACCCTAAACCTCAACCTAACCCTAACCCTAACATTAAACCTCACACTAACCCTAACCATCACCCCAACCATAAACTTCATCCTATCCCTGACCCTCATCCTAATCCTAATCCTAACCCTTACCTAACTGAAACGCTCTCCCTCACCCTCTCCCTCTCCCTAACCCGCAACCTCACATTAGAACTCACCATAAACCTTACGCTAAACCTAACAATAACCCTCACCCTCACACTAAACCTAACTCTAAGCCTCACCCTCACCCTCACCGTCACCCTAAACATAACCCTCACCCTCACTCTCCCCCTAACCCTAAACCTAACCCTCACCCTAATCTTAACCCTCAACATAACCCTAACCCTAACCCTCACCCTCACCCTAAACCTAAACCTAAACCTCACCCTAACCCTCAACCGAACCCTAATGCAAACCCTAAACCTCACCCTCACCTTAAGCCGAAAGCTAACCCTAACCCACACCCTCACCCTAAACCTCACACTAATCCTTACCCTCACCCTAACCCTAACCCTAACACTAACCCTCATACTAACCCTAACCCTCATCCTAACACTAACCCTACCCCTCAACCTGTCTCACCCTACAACTAACCCTAACCTAAACCCAACCCTAACTCTCACTGTCACCTTAACCCTCACCCTCAACCTAACATTAACATTACCCCTAACCCTCACCTAAAACTAACCCTAACCCTAACCTTCACACTAACCCTAACCCTCACCCTAAACCCCTAAACCTAACACTCACCCTCACCCTCAAGCTCATCCTCAGCCAAACCCTAACCCTAACACTAATCCTAACCCTAAGCCTCATCCACACCCTCCCCCTCCCCCTAACCCTAACCCTAACCCTCAAACTCACCCTCATCCTCACCCTAACCCTCACTCTCACCCTAACCCTAAACCTAACCCTATACCTATCACTCATCCTAACCCTCACACTAATCCAAATGCTAACCATAAACCTCACCCTCACCCTAACCCTCACAATAACCCTTACCCTCACCCTAACCCTAACCTGCACCCTCATTCTAACCCTCACGCTAACACTTACCCACAACCCAACCCTCACCGTAACCATCACCCTATCCCTAACCCTAACCCTAAACTTCAAATTAAACCTCACCCTCACCCTAATCCTCACCCTAAACCTAAACCTAAACCTTTCCTAACCAAAAATATCACCCTCATCCTAGCCCTCACCCTAAACCTAACCCTAAACTTAATCCTCACTCTCACCCACACCCTCAGCCTCACCCTAACCCTAAACCTAATCTTATCACTAAATCTGAACCTCACTCTCAGCGTAACCCTAACCCTAACCTGCACCCTAACCCTAACCCTAACCCTAATCCTAACACTCAACCTTACCCTAACCCTAACTCTAATGCTAACACTAACCCTCACCCTCACCCTAACCCTCACCCTAACCTTAACCCTAACCTTAACACTCAACCTAACCCTAACCCTAACGTCACCCTAATCCTCACCCTAAACCTAATCCTAACGCTTACCTATTCAAAACCCTCACCCGCAACCGCACCCTCTCCCTCACCCTCAGCCTAACCCTTACCCTAACCCTAATCCTAACCCTAACTCTTACCCTTACCCTAAACCTAAACCTAACCCTAACCCTCACCGTCACCATCCCACTCACCCTCAACCTCACCCTAACCCTCACTCTCAAATTCACACTCACCCTAAACCTCACTGTCACCCTAAACATCACCCTAACCCTAAACCTCACACTAACCCTAACCCTTACCCTAACCCTAAACTTAACCCTAAACCTCAATTTAACTCTAACCCTAAGCCTAAACATCACCCTAACCCTAACCCTAAGCCGAACCCTAATCCTTACCTTAACCCTAACCCTTACCCTAAACTTAACCCTAAACCTAACTCTCACACTAAACCTTATGCTAACCCTAACCCTCATCCTCACGATAATCCTCACCCTAACCCTTATCCTCACACTAAACCTAACCATAACCCTCAGCATTAACTTCAACCTATTCCTAAACGTAAAACTATTGCTCACCCTAAACCTAACCCTTACCCTAACCCTAAACCTAAACCTCACACTAACCCTCACACTAACCCTCATCCTAAAATTATCCCTCACACTCGCCCTAACCCTAAACCTAACCCTAACCCTTAAGCTATCTCTAACCCTGCCCCTCAACCTAACCCTCATCCTCACCCTAATCCTAACACTAACCCTCACCTTAAACCTATTCCTAACCCTAACCCTCATCCTAACCCTAAACCTAAACCTCAACCTAACCCTAACCCTTACCCTAAACCTAACTCTAATCCTAAACCTAACCCTAACTCTAACACTCACCCTCACCCTCACCCTCACCCTAACCCTAAACCTAACCCTAACCCTCAACCTAACCCTAACCTGTATGCTATCCCTAAACCTTACCGTCACCATCACCCTCACCCTAACTCTCAACCTCAAACTCACTTTCACCCTAAACCTCAAACTAACCCAAACCCTCACCCTAACTCTAACCTTCTTCCTAACCCTAACTCTAACCCTCACCCTCACCCTAAACCTTACACAGACCCTTACCCACACCCTAACCCTCACCCTATCCCTAATGCTAAATCTAACCTTAACCCTCACCGTAACCCTTACACTCACCTTAACCCTAACCCTAAGCCTAACCCGAATCCTCACACTAAACCTAACCCTAACACTACCGCTCAGCCTCTCAACCAAATCATAACACTAATCCTCACCCTATCCCTAACCCTAATCCTAACACTCACCCTCACCCTAGACCTCACCCTAATACTAACCCTAACGCTAACGATCACCCTCACACTAACACTCACACTAACCCTAACTCTAACACTAACCAAAACTCTCACCCTAAGCCTCACCCTCACCCTTACCCTAACCGTCACTCTTTCCCTCACCTAAACCCTAATCCTTACCCTCACCCTCACTCTAACCCTCACTCTAAACCTTACCCTCACCCTAACCCTAACCCTAACCCTCACCATAACCCTCACCCTAAACTTAACCCTAACCCTAACCCTAACCCTCCCCATAACCCTCACCTAACACTAACCCTAAACCTAAACCTCAACCTAACCCTACCCCTCACCCTCACCCTAACTTTCAACCTCACCCTAACCCGCACCCTAACCGTCACACAAACGTTAACCCTCATGAGAAACTGAACCCTCACCCTTACCTTCACCCTAACCCTAAACATCACACTAACCCTAACCCTAAACCTAACACTCAGCCTATACCTAACGGTCACCCTAACCCAAAACTTCACCCTAATATTCAAACTAACCCTAACCCTAACCATAACCCTAACCCTCAACCTCACCCTAACCATAACCTTCACCCTCACCCTCACCCTAACCCTAACCCTGACCCTCACCCTGACCCTCACCCTCAACCTAACCCTCACCCTCACCCTCACCCTAAACCTACCCCTAACCCTAAACCTCAACCTAAACCTAACACTAACCATAACCCTAAACCTAACCCTCACCCTCACCTTCACCCTAACCCTAACTCTAAACCTCACCTTCACCCTCACCCTCACCCTCACCCTCAGCCTAATCCTAACCCTAAACCTAAACCTAACCCTACCTCTATCCCTCACCCTAACCCTAACTCTCACCCTAACCCTCAAACTAACCCTTACCCTCACCCTCACCCTAAACCTCACATTAATCCTAACACAAAAACTAACACTAACCCTAACCCTAACCCTCACCCTGACCCTCACCCTGAACCTCACCCTCAACCTAACCCTCACCCACACCCTCACCCTAAACCTACCCCTAACCCTAAACCTCAACCTAAACCTAACACTAACCATAACCCTAAACCTAACCCTCACCCTCACCTTCACCCTAACCCTAACTCTAAACCTCACCTTCACCCTCACCCTCACCCTCACCCTCAGCCTAATCCTAACCCTAAACCTAACCCTAACCCTACCTCTATCCCTCACCCTAACCCTAACTTTCACCCTAACCCTCAAACTAACCCTTACCCTCACCCTCACCCTAAAACTCACATTAATCCTAACACAAAAACTAACACTAACCCTAACCCTAACCCTCACCCTAACCCTAACCCTAACCATCACCCTCACCCTCACCCTAACCCTAACCCTAATGCTTACCCTAACCCTAAACCTAAACCTAAACCTAAACCACACTCCCACCCTCACCCTAAACCTAACCCTAACCCTCACCCTCACCCTCACCCTAACCCTCACCCTCACCCTCACCCTCACCCTCACCCTAATCCTAACCCTAACCCTAACCCTCACCCTAAACCTAACACTCAACATAATCCTAAACCTAACCCTCACCCTCACCCTCACCCTCACCCTAACCCTAACCCTAACCCTCACCATAACCCTCACCCTAACCCTAATGCAAACCCGAAACCTCACCTCACCCTAAACCAAAAGCCTACCCAAACTGTCACCCTCACCCTAAACCTCACATTAACCCTTACCCTCACCCTAACTCTAACCCTAAACCTCACACTAACCCTAACCCTCAACCTAACCCTAAACTTCCTGTGACCTTAACCCTCACCCTATACCTCACCCTAACCCTATCCCTGTCCCTAACCCTAACCCTAACCCTCACCCTAAACCTAACCCTAAACCTCACCCTAACCCTAACCCTCACACTCACCATCTGCCTACCACTAACCATAACCCTAATCCTAACCCTAAAGCTCACCCTCATACTCACCCTAACTCAAACCGTAACCCTAACCCTAACCCTCACAATAACCCTAACCCTATTCCTAACCCTCATCCTAACCCTAAACCTCATCCTAACCCTAATCCTAACCCTCATCCTAAACCTAACCCTAACACTAATTCTAACCCTAACCCTCACCCTCACCCTCACCCTAACTCTAAACCTAAACCTAACACTCACCCTCACCCTCACCCTAAACTAAAACTAACGCTAACCCTCACCCTAACCTTAAACCTCATTGTATACCTCACACTCACCCTAAAGCTAACCTAAACTCTAACCCTCACCCTAACCCTCACCCTCTCCCTAAACCTACCCTAACCCTCACCCTAACCCTAACCCTAAACCTCACCCTAACCTTAACCCTCATGCTCACTCTCTGCTTAACACTAACCCTAACCCTAATCTTAACCCTAAAGCTCACCCTCATACTCACGCTAACTCAAATCGTAACCCTAACCCTAACCCTCACAATAAGCCTAACCCTATCTCTAACCCTCACCCTAACCCTAAACCTCATCCTAACACTAATCCTAACCATCATCCTAAACCTAACCCTAACCCTAATTCTAACCCTAACGCTCACCCTCACCCTCACCCTAACTCTAAACCTAAACCTAAACCTAACACTCACCCTCACGCTCACCATAACCTAAAAATATCCCTAACCCTCACCCTAAACTTAAAACTCACCCTATACCTCAAATTCACCCTAACGCTAACCCTAACTCTAACCCTCACCCTAACCCTCACCCTAACCTTAACAATAACCCTAACACTCATCCACACACTAAAACTCACCCTAACACTTACCCTCAACATAACCTTAACCCTAAGCCTAAACCTAAACCTAACCCTCACCTTCAAACTCAACCCACCCCTAATTCTAACCCTAACCCTCTACCTAACCCTAACCCTCAACCTAACCCTAACCCTCACACTCACCCTAAACCTCACCCGAACCCTAACATTACCCCTCTCACTAACCCTCACCCTCACCCTCACCCTAACCCTAATCTTTACCCTAACCCTCACGCTAACCCTAACCCTTACCCTAACCCTGCCCCTCAACCTAACCCGCATCCTCACCCTTATCCTAACACTAACCCTCACCCTAAACCTAAACCTAACCCTAACCCTCACCATAACCCTAAACCTAACCCTCACCCTAACGCTATCCCTTACCCTAAACCTCACATTAATCCTAAACCTAACCCTAACCCTAACCCTCACCCTCACCCTCACCCTCACCCTAACCCTAAACCTAAACCTAACCCTCACCCTAACCCTAACCCGTATGCTATCCCTAAACCTTATCGTCACCCTCACCCTCACCCTAACTCTCAACCTCAAACTCACCATCACCCTAACCCTCAAACTAACCCAAACCCTCACCCTAACACTAACCTTCTTCCTAACCCTAACCCTACCCCTCACCCTCACCCTAACCCTTACCCAGACCCTTACCCACACCCTAACCCTCACCCTATCCATAATGCTAACCCTAAACTTCACCCGCACACTAACCCTCAACCTAACCCTTACCCTCACCTTAACCCTAATCCTAACCCTAATCTGAATCCTCACACTAAACCTAACCCTAACCCTACCGCTCAGCCTAACCCTCACCCAAATCCTAACACTAATACTCACCCTATAACTAAACCTAACACTAACACTAACCCTCACCTTCAGCCTAAACCTCACCCTAACACTAACCCTAAACCTAACACTAACCAAAATTCTCACCCTAAACCTCACCATCAACCTAACCCTAACCCTCACCCTTTCCATCACCCAAACCCTAACCTAACCCTCACCCTCAATCTAACCCTCATTCTAAACCTTACCCTCACCATAACCCTAGCCCTAAACCTCACCGTAACCCTCACCCTAAACTTAACCCTAAACCTAACCCTAACCCTCACCCTAACCCTCCTCATAACCCTCACCTAACACTAACCCTAAAGCTAAAAATCACCCTAACCCTAACCCTAACCCTCACCCTCACCCTAACCTTCAACCTCAACCTAACCCTAACCCTAACCCTAACCGTCACCCAAAAGCTAACCCTCATGAGAACCCGAAATCTCACCCTCAACCTAAATATCACACTAAACCTAACCCTTACCCTAACACTAAACCTAACACTCAGCCTATACCTAACGGCCACCCTAACCCAAAACCTCACCCTAATCCTCAAACTAACCCTAACGCTAACCATGACCCTAACCCTAACCCTCACCCTCACCCTAACCGTCACACTAACCCTTACCCACACCCTCACCTTAAACCTCACATTAACCCTAACCCTCAAACTAACACTAACCCTAACCCTAACCCTCACCCTCACCCTAACCCTTACTTTCACCCTCACCCTCACCCCTAACCTAACCCTAACCCTCAACCTCACCCTCAACCTTACCCTCACCCTAACCCTCACCCTCACCTTCAGCCTAATCCTAACGCTAAACCTAACCCTAACCCTACCTCTACCCCTCACCCTAAACTTAACCCTCACCATAACTCTCACACTAACCCTTACCCTCACCCTCACCCTAAACCTCACATTAACCCTAACCCTCAAACTGATACTAACCCTAACCCTAAACCTCACTCTTAACCTCACCCTAATCCTAACTCTCACCCTCACCTTCACCCTAAATCTAACCCTAACCCTAAACCTAAACCTAAACCTACACCTCACACACACCCTCACGCTAAACCTCACCCTCACCCTCACCCTCACCCTAATCCTAACCCTCACCCTCACCTCACCCTAACCCTAACCCTAACCCTCACCATAACCCTCACCCTAACCCTAATGCAAACCCGAAACCTCACCTCACGCTAAACCTAAAGCTAACCCTAACTCTCAACCTCACCCTAAACCTCACAGTAACCCTTACCCTCACCCTAACACTAACCCTAACCCTCACACTAACCCTAATCCTCAACCTAACCCTAAACCTACACGTGACTCTAACCCTCACCCTATCCCTCACCCTAACCCTCACCCTATCCCTCACCCTAACCCTATCCCTCTCCCTAACCCTAACCCTACCCCTCACCCTAACCCTAACCCTAAACCTGACCCAAACCCTAACCCTCAACCTCACCCTCACCCTCTGCCTAACACTAACCGTAACCCTAATCCTAACCCTAAAGTTCACCCTCATACTCACCCAACTCAAAACATAACCCTAACCCTAACCTTCACCATAACCCTAACCCTATCCCTAACCCTTACCCTAACCCTAAACCTCATCCTAACCCTAATCCTAACCCTCAACTTCACCCTAACCCTAACCCTAACCCTATCCCTCACTGTAACCCTAACGCTAACCCTAACTCTCACCCTCACCCTAAACCTCACCCTGACCCTTACCCTCTCCATAACCTTAAACCTAACCCTAAACCTAATACTCACACTAACTCTAACCATCACCCTCATCCTAACCCTCACTGTAACCTTGAATCTCACCCTAACACTAACCGTCACCCACACCCTAACCCTCACCCGAAACGCAACCCTCACCCTCACCCTCACCCTAACCGTAGCGCTAACACTCACCCCAAACCGAACCCTCATCCGAACCCTAACTCTAACCATCACTTTCAATTTAACCCTAACCCGAACCCTAACCCTAAACCTCACCCTAACTCTAAAGCTAAACCTAACCCTAAATCTTACTCTCATCTTAATCCTCACCCTAACCCTTTTCCTCACACTAACGCTAACCCTAACCCGTACACTAACTCAAACCCTCACCCTAAACCTAACCCTAACCCTCACCCTGAACGAAACCTAAACCTTTTCCACACCCTCAACCTAACCCTCACCGTCACCCTAACCCTCACCCTAAACCTAACCCTCAAATATACCCTAACCCTCACCCTCACCCACACACTTACCCTCGCCCTAAACATCAACCTAACACTAACCCTCAGCCTAACCCTAACCCTAACCCTCACCTTAACCCTAACGCTAACCCTAACCCTCACCCTCACCCTAAACCTCACACTAACCCATACCCTCACCATAACCCTAAGGGTAACACTAACCCTAACCCTCACCCTCACCCTAAACCTCACCCTAACCCATATTCTCACCATAACCCTAAGGGTAACCCTTACCCTAATCCTCACACTCACCCTAACCCTAACCTTCACGCTATCGCTCACCCTAACCCTAACCCTCACCCTCACCCTAACCCTCAACGTCACCTTAACCCTCACCCTAACCCTAACCGTCACCCACAACCTAACACTCACACTCATCCGAAACCTCACCCTAAGCCTCACCCTAACCCTAACCCTAACCCTCACCCCAACCCTAACCCTCACCCTAACCCTAACTTTAACCCTCACACTCACCCTTACCCTAACCCTAACCCTTACTCTAACCCTCACCCTAAACCTTAATCTAACCCTAACCCTAACCCTAATACTCTAACCTTAACCTTCATCCTAACCCTCACCCTCACCCTAATCCTCACCCTAACCCTAACCCTAACCCTAAACCTCACCCTAAACATAACATTAACCCTGACCCTCACCGTAAGCCTCACCCTAGCCCTAACCGGAACGTTAAAACTCACCCTAACCCTCACCCTAACCCTTACTCTCACCCTCACCCTCACCCTAAACCTCACAACTAATATTGAACCTCACCCTAACCCTAACACTAACACTAAACAAAACCCTCATCCTATCCCTCAAACTAAGCCTAAACCTAATCCTAACCCTCACCCTCACCATCACCCTAAACCTAACACTAACCCTCACCCTCACCCTAATCCTTAACCTCACCCTAACCCTAACCCTTACCCTTACCCTAACCCTCTCCCTAATCCTAACATTCACCCTAACCCTAACCCTACCCCTTACCCTAAACCTCATCCTAAGCATAATCCTAACCCTAACCCTCACCCTAACACTAACCCTAACCCTATCCCTAACCCTCAAAAACACCCTAACCTTCATCCTAACCCTAATGCAAACCCGAACCCTAAACCTCACTCTAACCCTAACCCTAACCCTAAACCTCACACTAACCCTAACCATCAGCCTAACCCTAAACTTCATCCTATCCCTAACCCTCACCCTAATCCTCACCCTGACCCGAATCCTAACACTTACCTAACTGACACGCTCTCCCTCACCCTCTCCTTCTCCCTAAACCGCAACCTTATATTAGACCTCACCATAAACCTTACAATAAACCTAACAATAACCCTCACACTAACCCTCACCCTCACACTAAACCTCACCCTAAACCTTACCCTCACCATAACCCGCAAACTAACCCTAACCCCAAACCTACCGCTCACCCTAACCCTCACCCTAAACATAACCCTAACCCTAACCCTAACGATTACCCTAACCCTAAACTTGACCATCACCCTAACACTCACCCTAACTCTAACTAAACTTATCCCTGACCCTAACCCTAATCCTTACTCTCAGCAGAACACTCACCCTCATCATAACCCTCACCCGGACACTAAACATCACCCTAAAGCTAACCCTCACCCTAATGCTAAACCTAACCCGCACCCTCACCCTAAACCTCACCATAATCCTAACCCTCATAAGTAAACCTAACCCTAACCCTCACCCTACCCCTAACCCCTACACTCATCCTAACTCTAACCTTCACCCTCACCATCATCCTAACCCTAAACCTAACCCTAACACTCATCCTAAACCTAACGCTAAACCTAATGCTAACCCTAAACCTCACACTCACCTTAACCCTCACACTAAACCTTACCATCACCCTAACCCTAACTCTAACTCTCACACTAAACCTAACCTTCACCCTAACCCTAAGACTACCCCTCCTCCTAACCCTCACCTTAAACCTAACCCTAAAGCTAATCCTCACCCTATCTTTAACCTTAACCCAAACCCTCACCTTAACCCTCACCCTCACCCTAAACTTAATGCTAACCCTAATCCTAACCCTCACCCTAACCCTCACCCTTACACTAACCCACACTCTAACCTTCACCCTAACCCTAACCGTAAACCTAACCTTCACCCTAACCCTCACCCTAACCCTAACCCTCACACTCACCCTAACCATCACCCTAAACTTTAGACTTACCCTAACCCTACACCTAACCCTCAGACTAACCCTAAACTTAACCCTCAGCCTAACCCTTATGCTAATCCTAAATATAATCCTAACCCTCACGCTAAACATAAACCTAACACTAACCCACACACTAAGCTTAACCCTCACCCTAACTATAACCCTAACTCGAACCTTCACCCTCACCCTGACCCTCACCTCAGCCTGACCCTAACACTAACCATATTCCTAATCCTAACTCTCAGCCTCACCCTCACCCTCACCCTAACCCTAACCCTAACCATCAGGCTAAACCTAACCTCAGGTTAACCCTCACCCTCACCCTAATCCTCACACTAACCCTAACACTTACATAACTGAAACACTCACCCTCACCCTCACCCAATCCTCACACTCACCCTAGCCCTCACCCTAACCCGAACACTAATCCTAACCCTAACCCTCAACCAACCCTCACCCTAACCCTAAACCTAACCATAATGCTGAACCTCACCCTCACCCTCACCCTAAACCTAACCATAACCCTCACCCTAAACCTACACCTCACCCTTACGCTCACCCTATCGCTAACACTAACCCAACACCACACCCTCACTCTAACCCTCACCCTAACCCTTATCCTCACAATAAACTTAATCCTAACCCTCACACTAACCCTAATGCTCACCCTATCCCTAACCCTAACGCGAAACCTCACCCTAACCCTCACCCTAACCCTTAACCTGACCCTAACCATAACCCTCACCCTTAATGTAAAATTCACCCTAATCCTTACCCTCGCCCTATCCCGCAAAATAACCCTAACGGTAAACCTACAGCTCACCCTAACCCTCACCTTAAGCATAACCCTAACCCTAAACATCACCCTAACCTTAACCCTAACCCTCACCCTAACCCTCACCCTAACACTTATCCTCACACTAACCCTAAAACTCACCCTCACCCTAACTCTCACACTAACACTAATCCTTACCCTATCACTAACCCTAACCCTAACCCTCACCCTAACCCTCACCCTAAACCTTACCCTCACCCTAACACTAAAACTCACCCTCAACCTTAACCTCACCCTAACCCTTACCCTCACTCTAACCCGCAAACTAACCCTAACCCTAAACCTACGGCTCACCCTAAAGCTCACCCTCATCATAACCCTAAACCTAACACTCACCCTAACCCTAAACCTCACCCTCACCCTAACCCTCACCCTAACACTTACCCTCACACTAACCCAATCCCTAACCCTAACCCTAATTCTCAACAGAACACTCACCCTCACCCTAACCGTCACCCTCACACTAAACATCACCCAACCCTAACCCTCACCGTAACCCTAACACTACTCCTCACCCTAACCCTAACCCTCACCATAACCCTAACTCTCACACTAACCCTAACCCTAACCCTTACCCTCACCCTCACCCTAACCCTAACCCTAATCCTCATCCTAACACTAACCTTGACCCTCAGCCTCACCCAAACCCTAACCCTAACCCCAACCCACACCCTCACCCTACACCTCACCCTAACCCTAATCCTAACACTTACTTAAATGAAAACCTCACCCTAACCCTCACCCTCTCCCTAAACCTCACCCTCACCCTTGCCCTCACACTAAAACTAATCCTAACCCTAAACCTAACCCTAACCCTCACCCTCACCTTAACCCTAACCCTAAACATAACCCTAACATTCATCCTAACCCTAACTCTAAACCTAATGCTAACCATAAACCACACAATCACCCTAATCTTCACCCTAAAAATTACCGTCACCCTAACCCTAACCCTAAACCTAACACTAAACCTCACCCTCACCATAACCCTAAGCCTTCCCCTCAGCCTAAACCTCACCGTAAACCTAACTCTAACCCTAATCCTCACCCTATCCTTAAGCTTAAGGCAAAACCTCACCCTAACCTTCACCCTAACCCTAACCCTAACGCTAACCCTAACCCTCAGCCTCACCAGTACACTCACCCTAACCCTTACACTCAACCTAAACCTAAACCTCACCCTCACCATAACCCTCACCCTAACACTTACCCACACCCTCACCCTCACCCTAACCCTAAACCTAACCTTCACCATAACGCTCACACTAACCCTAAACCTCACCCTCAACGTAACACTCAACCTAACCTTTACCCTCACACTAACCCTTACCCTAACCTTAAACCTAACCCTCACACTAACCATAACCCTAACCCTCAGCCTAAACCTTAGGCTAACCCTAAATCTAACACTAACACTCACACTAACCATAAACCTAACCCTAACCCTAACGGTGACGCTAACCCTAACCCTAACACTCAGCCTAACCCTCATCCTAACCCTCACCCTAACCCTCAACCTATACCTCACCCTCACCCTCACCCTAACCGTAACCCTAACCGTAACCCTCACCCTAACCCTAAAACTAACCCTAACCCTCATCCTCACACTAAACCTAACCCTAACCTTTACCCTCACCATAACCTTAACCCTAAGCCTAAACCTAATCCTCACCCTAACCCTAACCCTCACCCACACACTAACCCTCACCCTCACACTCACCCTCAACGTAATACTCATCCTAACCCTAAACCTAATCCTAATCCTAAACCGAACCCTCACCCTCAAACTCACCCTAACCCTAACCCTCAACCTCACCCTCTCCATTACCCTCAGCCTAACCCTAATAATAATCTAATCCTAACCCTCACCCTAACTCTAACCCTAAACCTAAACCTATCACTCACCGTCACCCTTACCCTAACCCTAACACTATCCCTAACCCTCAACATAACCATAACCCTCACCCTAATCCTAAACCTAACCATCACCTTCAGACTCACCCTAAGTCTAACGCAAACTCTAAACCTAACCCTCACCCTCACCTTCAACCTAACCCTCACACTCACCCTAAACCTCACCCTAAACCTGACCCTACCCCTGTTCCTAACCGTCACCCTAACCCTAAACCTAACCCTCAACCTAACCCTAAACCTACCCCTAACGCTAACCCGCACCTTAAACCTAATCCTCACCTACACCCTAACCCTCACTCTCACTCTAATCATCAACCAAATCCTAACCCTCACCCTAACACTAACACAAACCCTAATCCAAACCCTCACACTCACCCTAACCCTCACCCTGACCTTTACTCTCACCCTAACCCTTACCCTCACCATAACCCTAACCATAACCCTCACACTAACCATAACCCCATCTCTAACCCTAATCCTAACCCTGACCCTAACCTTCACCCTCACCCTTACCCTCAGGCTCTGCTTAACCCTAACCCTAATCCTATTCCTAACCCTAACCCTCTGCCTCACCCTAAACATCACCCTAACCCTAACCCTCACCCTAAACCTAACATTACCCCTCACACTACCCCTCACCCTAACCCTAACCCTAACCCTCAACCTCACTTTCACCATCACCCTCAGCCTAACCCTAACGCTAACACTTATCCTAACCCTAACCCTCACCATAATCCTCCACCTAACCCTGACCATAACCCTCACCCTCACCCTAACACTAACGTAACCCTAACTCTCACTGTAACCCTAACTCTAACCCTCAACCTAACCCTAACCCTCACCCTGACCCTCACACTAAACCTAACCATAACCCTAACCCTCAACCTAACACTTACCCTGACCCTAACCCTCACCCTAAACCTAACCCGAACCCTCACCTTTACCCTAACCCTCATCCTAAACATAAGCCTCACCCTCACCCTCACCCTAACCCTAACCCTAACCCTCATCCTAACCTTAAACCTAAACCTAACGCTAACCCTAAACCTCACCCTCACCCTAAACCTCACCCTAACCCTTACCCTCACCCTAACACTAACCCTAACCCTCACACTAAACCTAAACCTCACCTTAAACCTAACCCAAATCCTCACACTAAACCTTAACCCTCACCTTAAACCTAACACTACCCCTCAGCCTAACCCTCACTCTATTCCTAACTCTAACCCTAATCCTCACCTTATCCCTAAACTTAACCCTAACCCTCACCTTAACCCTCACCCTAAACCTAACCCTCACCCTCACCCTAACCCTAATGCTAACACTGACCCTCACCCTCCTCCTAAACCTCACCCTCACCCTAACCCTCATTCTAACACTTACCCACACCCTAACTCACACCTGACCCCTAACCCTAAACCTAACCTTCACCCTAAACCTCACGCTACCCCTAACCATAACCCTAACCCAAACCCTCACCCGAACCCTCACGGTAACCCTAACCCTCATCCTCTCCATAAACCTCACTCTAAACTTTACCCTCAACCTAACCAATACCCTCTCCCTAAACCTAACACTCACACTAACCCTAACCCTTACCCTCAGCCTAGCCCTTATACTTACCCTAAACCTAACAGTAACCCTCACCCTAAGCGTAACCCTAACCCAAAACATAACCCTAACATTCATCCTAACCCTAACTCTAAACCTAATGCTAACCATAAACCACACAATCACCCTAACCTTCACCCTAAAAATTACCGTCACCCTAACCCTAACCCTAAACCTAACACTAAACCTCACCCTCACCATAACCCTAAGCCTTCCCCTCAGCCTAAACCTCACCGTAAACCTAACTCTAACCCTAATCCTCACCCTATCCTTAAGCTTAAGGCAAAACCTCACCCTAACCTTCACCCTAACCCTAACCCTAACGCTAACCCTAACCCTCAGCCTCACCAGTACACTCACCCTAACCCTTACACTCAACCTAAACCTAAACCTCACCCTCACCATAACCCTCACCCTAACACTTACCCACACCCTCACCCTCACCCTAACCCTAAACCTAACCTTCACCATAACGCTCACACTAACCCTAAACCTCACCCTCAACGTAACACTCAACCTAACCTTTACCCTCACACTAACCCTTACCCTAACCTTAAACCTAACCCTCACACTAACCATAACCCTAACCCTCAGCCTAAACCTTAGGCTAACCCTAAATCTAACACTAACACTCACACTAACCATAAACCTAACCCTAACCCTAACGGTGACGCTAACCCTAACCCTAACACTCAGCCTAACCCTCATCCTAACCCTCACCCTAACCCTCAACCTATACCTCACCCTCACCCTCACCCTAACCGTAACCCTAACCGTAACCCTCACCCTAACCCTAAAACTAACCCTAACCCTCATCCTCACACTAAACCTAACCCTAACCTTTACCCTCACCATAACCTTAACCCTAAGCCTAAACCTAATCCTCACCCTAACCCTAACCCTCACCCACACACTAACCCTCACCCTCACACTCACCCTCAACGTAATACTCATCCTAACCCTAAACCTAATCCTAATCCTAAACCGAACCCTCACCCTCAAACTCACCCTAACCCTAACCCTCAACCTCACCCTCTCCATTACCCTCAGCCTAACCCTAATAATAATCTAATCCTAACCCTCACCCTAACTCTAACCCTAAACCTAAACCTATCACTCACCGTCACCCTTACCCTAACCCTAACACTATCCCTAACCCTCAACATAACCATAACCCTCACCCTAATCCTAAACCTAACCATCACCTTCAGACTCACCCTAAGTCTAACGCAAACTCTAAACCTAACCCTCACCCTCACCTTCAACCTAACCCTCACACTCACCCTAAACCTCACCCTAAACCTGACCCTACCCCTGTTCCTAACCGTCACCCTAACCCTAAACCTAACCCTCAACCTAACCCTAAACCTACCCCTAACGCTAACCCGCACCTTAAACCTAATCCTCACCTACACCCTAACCCTCACTCTCACTCTAATCATCAACCAAATCCTAACCCTCACCCTAACACTAACACAAACCCTAATCCAAACCCTCACACTCACCCTAACCCTCACCCTGACCTTTACTCTCACCCTAACCCTTACCCTCACCATAACCCTAACCATAACCCTCACACTAACCATAACCCCATCTCTAACCCTAATCCTAACCCTGACCCTAACCTTCACCCTCACCCTTACCCTCAGGCTCTGCTTAACCCTAACCCTAATCCTATTCCTAACCCTAACCCTCTGCCTCACCCTAAACATCACCCTAACCCTAACCCTCACCCTAAACCTAACATTACCCCTCACACTACCCCTCACCCTAACCCTAACCCTAACCCTCAACCTCACTTTCACCATCACCCTCAGCCTAACCCTAACGCTAACACTTATCCTAACCCTAACCCTCACCATAATCCTCCACCTAACCCTGACCATAACCCTCACCCTCACCCTAACACTAACGTAACCCTAACTCTCACTGTAACCCTAACTCTAACCCTCAACCTAACCCTAACCCTCACCCTGACCCTCACACTAAACCTAACCATAACCCTAACCCTCAACCTAACACTTACCCTGACCCTAACCCTCACCCTAAACCTAACCCGAACCCTCACCTTTACCCTAACCCTCATCCTAAACATAAGCCTCACCCTCACCCTCACCCTAACCCTAACCCTAACCCTCATCCTAACCTTAAACCTAAACCTAACGCTAACCCTAAACCTCACCCTCACCCTAAACCTCACCCTAACCCTTACCCTCACCCTAACACTAACCCTAACCCTCACACTAAACCTAAACCTCACCTTAAACCTAACCCAAATCCTCACACTAAACCTTAACCCTCACCTTAAACCTAACACTACCCCTCAGCCTAACCCTCACTCTATTCCTAACTCTAACCCTAATCCTCACCTTATCCCTAAACTTAACCCTAACCCTCACCTTAACCCTCACCCTAAACCTAACCCTCACCCTCACCCTAACCCTAATGCTAACACTGACCCTCACCCTCCTCCTAAACCTCACCCTCACCCTAACCCTCATTCTAACACTTACCCACACCCTAACTCACACCTGACCCCTAACCCTAAACCTAACCTTCACCCTAAACCTCACGCTACCCCTAACCATAACCCTAACCCAAACCCTCACCCGAACCCTCACGGTAACCCTAACCCTCATCCTCTCCATAAACCTCACTCTAAACTTTACCCTCAACCTAACCAATACCCTCTCCCTAAACCTAACACTCACACTAACCCTAACCCTTACCCTCAGCCTAGCCCTTATACTTACCCTAAACCTAACAGTAACCCTCACCCTAAGCGTAACCCTAACCCAAAACCTCACACTCAACCTCCACTTCCTCCTCAGCCTTACCCTTTACATAATCCTAACCCTAACCCTGAACCCCACCCTCACCCTAACCCTAACCCTAACAGTAACGCTAACCCTCACCCTCACCCTCACCTAACCCAAACCCTAACCATAACAATAAACCTAACCCTAACCCTCACCCTAAAACTCACCTTAACCTAATCCTAACCCTAACCCTCACCCTCACCCTCAACCTCATTCTAACACTCACCCTCACCCTGAACCTCACCATCATACTAACCCTCACACTAACTCGAATCCTCACCCTAACCCTAACCCTAATCCTCAACCTCACTTTCATCCTCACCCTCAGCCTAAACCTAACACTAATCCTAACCCTAACCCACACCCTCACCCTAAACCTAACCCTAACCCTCACCCTCACCCTCACCCTCACCCGCACACGCACCCGCACCCTCACACTAACCCTCACCCTCACTCTCACCCTCAACCTCACCCTAAACATCACCCTAACACTAACCCTCACATTAACCCTAATCCTAACCCTCACCCTAACCCTAAACCTCACCATAACGCTCACCCTAACCCTAACGCTAACCCTAACCCTCACCCTCACATTAACCCAAACCCTAACTTTTATCCTCACACTAACACTAACCCTAACCCTAACTCTAACCTTCACACTAACCCTAACCCTCACTCTATCCCTATCCCTACACTTCACCCTGACTCTCATACTATCCCTAACCCTCAACCACACCCTAATCCTCACCCTCACCCGAACACTCACCCTCACCAGAACACTCCCACTCGCCCTAACACTCACCCTCACAATGAACATCAACCTAACCCTAAATCTCTCCCTAACCCAAACACTAAACCTCACCCTAAATCTAATCCTCAACCTAAACCTATCCCTCACCCTGACCCTCACCCTAACCCTAACCCTCACCCTTACCCTAACCCTAATACTCACCCTAAACCTAACCCTCACCCTCACACTAAACCTAACCCTCACCCTCACACTAAACCTAACCCTCATCCTAACCCTTACCCTCACCCTTACCCTCTCCCTCACCCTAACCCTCATCCTAACCCTAACCTTAAACCTAATGCTAACCCTAAACCTCACCCTCACCCTAACCCTTACCCTCAACCTAACCCTAACCCTAACTAACACACTAAACCTAACCCTCACTCTAACCCTAACCCTAAACCTCACACTAAACCTAACCCTCAACCTAACCCTAACCCTACCCCTGAGCCTAACCCTCACCCTAAATCTAACCTTAACCCAAATCCTCAACCTATCAGTAACCTTAACCCTAACGCTCAACTTCAACCTTTCCTTCCCCCTCAGCCTTTCTCTAACCATAACCATAATCCTAACACTCAACCTAACCCTCACCCTAAACCTATCCCTCAGCCTCACCCTAACCCTCACCCTAACCATTACCCTCAACCTAACCCAAACCCTATCCCTAAACCTAACACTCATATTAACCGTAACCCTAACCCTCACCCTATCCCTTATACTAACCCTAAACCTAAATCCCGAAACCCTCACCTTAACCTGAACCCTCACACTAACCCTAAACCTAACCCTAACCCTCAGCCTAAACCTCATCTTAACCCTAAACCTAACCCTAACCCTCACGCTAACCCTAATCATCACCCTCACCCTAAACTTTAGCTAAACCCTAACCCTATCCCTAACCCTAACCCTAACCCTAACTCTACCCGAACACTCACCCAAACCCTAACCCTCACCCTCACACTAAACATCAACCTAACACTAACCCTCAACCTAACCCTAACCCTAACCCTCACCCTAACCATAACCCTCACCGTAACCCTAAACCTCACACTAACCCTAAGCCTAACCCTCACCCTCACCCGCACCCTCACCCTAACCCTATCTCTAACCCTCATCCTAACACTAACCCTCACCCTCACCCTCACCCTCACCCTAACCCTAACCCACAACCTCACCCTAATCCTCACCCTAACCCTAACCCTAAAACTTACCTAACCGAAATCCTCACACTCACTCTCACCCTCAACCTAACCCTCAACCTAGCCCTCCCCCTAAAACTAACCCTCACCATAACCCTAACCCTCACCCTCACACTCACCCTCACCCTAACCCTAAACCTAACCCTAACCCTCACCCTAACCCTAACCCTCACACTGAGCCTAACTCTCACCCTAAACCTAACCCTACCTCTCAGATTAACCCTCACTTTTACCCTAACTCTAACCCTCACCCTAACCCTAACCCTATCACTAACCCTCACACTAACCCTAATCTTAATACTGAACCTAACCCTCACCCTCACCCTCACCATAACCCAAACACTCACCCTAATCCTAAACCTAACCCTAGTCCTCATGCTAACACTTACCCTGACCCTCTCCCTAACCCTAACTCTCATCCTCACCCTAACCCTCACCCGAAGCCTTACCGTCACCCAAACTCTAATGCTAACCCTAACCCTAACCCTCACCCTAACCCTAAACCTATCCCTAACCTCACCCTAACCCTAACCCTCATCCTACCTCACACTCAACCTAACCGTCACCGTAACCCTTACAGTCACCCTAAACCAACCCTAAACCTCACTCTAAACCTAACCCTCACCCAAACTCTAATGTTATCCCTCACCCTAACCCTCACCCTCAACCTAACCCTAACCCTAATCCTCACCGTATCCTTAACCTTAACCCAAAACTACACCCTAAGCCTCACCCTCACCCTAATGCTAACCATAACCCTCAGCCTCACCGTAACCCACTCCCTAACACTTTACCCTCACCCTAACCCTCACCCTCACCCTAAAACTCACCCTAACACTCACCCAAACCCTAACCCTCACCTTAACACTAATCCTAATATTATCCTTGACGCTAACCCTCACCCTCACTCTAAACCTCACCATAACATTTACACACACCTTTACCCTCACTCTAAACCTAACCCTAAACCTAAATTTGACCCTAACCCTCACCCTAACCCTAAACCTCACCCTCTCCCAAACCCTCACCCCAAACTTTACCCTCACCCTAACTCTTACCCTAACACTAAACCTAACCCTCACACTAACCCGAAACCTAATCCTCAGCCTAATCCTTATCCTAACCCTAAACCTAGCCCTAAACCTCACCCTAACCCTAACCCTAACCCTTAGCCTAACCCTCATCCTAACCATAACCCTACTCCTAACCCTCACCCTCACCCTAACCGGAAACCTAAACCTCACCCTAACCCTAACCCTCACCCTCATCCTCTCGATCACCCTCAGCCTAACCCTAAATCTAACCTAATCCTAACCCTCACCCTCACCCTAACTCTATCCCTAAACCTAAACCTAACACTCACCCTCACCCTTACCCTAACCCTAATACTATCCCTAACCCTCAACCTAACCCTAACCCTCACCCTAATCCTAAACCTAACCCTCACCCTCAAACTCACCCTAAGTCTAACGCAAACCATAACCCTAACCCTCGCCCTCACCCTCAACCCTCACACTCACCCTAAACCTCACCCTAAACCTGACCCTAGCCCTGTCCCTACCCCTCACCCTAACCCAAACCCTAACCCTCAACCTAACCCTAAACCTACCCCTAACGCTAACCCTCACCTAAACCTAATCCTCACCCACACCCTAACCCTCACCCTCAACCGAACCCTCACCCTCACCTGAACGATCATCCTCACCCTAACCCTCACCCTCATTCTAAACATCACCCAAATCCTAACCCTCACCCTAACTCTAACACAAACCCTAATCCAAACCCTCACACTCACCCTAACCCTCACCCTAATCTTTACTCTCACCCTAATCCTTTCCCTCACCTACCCCTAACCATTACCCTCACACTAACCGTAACCCTCACTCTAACCCTAATCCTAACCCTGACCCCAACCTTCACCCTCACCCTGACCCTCAGCATCAGCTTAACCCTAACCCTAATCCTATTCCTAATCCTAACCCTCACAATCACCCTCAACCTAAACCTAACCCTAACACTAACCCTCACCCTCACCCTCACACTCACCGTACACTCACCCTCACACTAAACATCACCCTAACCCTAACCATCTCCCTAACCCTAACCTCAGCTTAACCCTCACCCTCAACCTAATCCTCATCCTAACCGTAACACTAATGTAAAAGAAACCCTCACCCTCACACTAACCATCACACTAACCCTCACCCTCACCCTAGCCCTATCCTTAACCCTAACCATAACACTTACCCACACCCTAACCCTCACCCTCATCCTCACTCTAACCCTAATCCTAACGCTAATGCTCACCCTGCCCCTCTCCCTAATCCTAATTGTAACCCTAACCCTCACCCTCATCCTAACCTTCATGCTTACCCGAAAACTCACCCTCAGCCTAAACGATACTCTCACAATAAACATCACCCTAACCCTAACCCTCAACCTAACCCTAACCCTAACCCCCACCCTAACCCTAAACCTCACGCTAACCCTAACCCTAACCCTTACCCACAACATAATCCTATCCCTCACCCTCAACCTTACCATCACCCTAACCCTCACCCTCGCCCTAACCCTCACACTAACCTTTACCCTCACCCTCACCCTACACCTCACCCTAACCTTTACACTGACCCTAACCCTACCCTAACCCTTAACTTAACCCTCACACTAACCCTAAACCTAACCCTCAACCTAACCCTGACCCTAACCCTAAACTTAAACCTAACCCTCGCCCTAACCCTAACCCTAACCCTCACACTAACCCTAACCCTCACCCTCACCCTCAGGCTAACTCTAATACTAACCCTAACCCTCACCCTCAACCTAACTCTAACCCTAAACCTAACCCTAACCTTCACGCTCACCCTCAACCTAACCCTAAACCTATCCCTAACCCTCACCCTAACCGTAACCCAAAACCTATACCTCACCCTCACCCTAACCCAACCCTAACCCTCACACTAAACCCCACCCTAACCCTTACCCTCAACATAAACCTAACTCTAACCCTAATATTCACCCTAAACCTAACATTCACCCACAACCTAACCCTAACCCTATTCCTAAACCTAAACCTCACCCCTAAACTCACCCTAACCCTACACCTAACAGTATCCCTCACCCACACCCTCACCCTAACCCTCACCCTCAACCTAAACCTCACCCAAACCCTAACACTACAATTCACCCTCACCCTCAGACTAACCCTAAACCTAATCCAAACCCTCAACCTAACCCTAATGCTACCCATAACCCTCACCCTCACACTAAACCTAAACCTAACGCTAACACTCAACCTAACCCTAAACCTCACCCACCCCCTGACCCTCACCCTCACCTTAACACTCACCCCCACGCTAAACATCACCCAAACCCTAACCCTCACCCTAACCCTAGCCCTAAACCTCATCCTAACCCTAACCCAAAACCTAATTCCCAACCTCACCCTATTCCTCACCATAACCCAAATCCTTGGCTAAAATAAACCCTCAACCTAAAACTCACTAACACTCACCCTCACCCTAGCCTTCACCCTAATACTAACCTTAACCCTAAACCTCACCCTCACCCTAAACCTCACTCTAACCCTTACCCTTACCCTAACCCTAACCCTAACCATAACCATAACCCTCACAGTAAACATTACCCACACCCTAACCCTAAACCTAACATTAACCCTAAACCTAACCCTCAGCCTCAACCTCACCCTCACCCTCACATTCAGCCCAACCCTAACCCTAACCTATTCCCAATCCAAACCCTCACCCTGAACCTTACCCTAACCCTCACCCTCACCCTAAACATCACACTAACTGTAAACCTTAGCTTAACCCTAACCCTAACCCTTACCCTATCCCTAACGTCATCTTAACCCTAACCCTCACGTAAACAAAAACCTCACCCTCACCCTCACCCCAACCCTAACCCTAACCCGATGACTCACCCCAACCCTAACCTTCACCCTAACACTAACCCTCACCCTCAACCTCACCCTAATCTTAACCCTAACTCTAATCCTAACCCTCACCCTCACCGTAACCCTCACCCTAACCCTTACCCTCACTCTCACGCTTAGCATAACCCTAATCCTCACAGTAAACCTAACCCTAACCCTAACCCTTACGCTCACCTTAACCCTCAACCTCACCCTAATCCTCAACCTAACCTTACCTTAACCCTTACATAAACTAAAACCTCACCCTCACCCTCACCCTCACCCTAGCCCACACCCTATCACTAACCCTAAACCTAACCCTCACAATAATCCTAACCATAAGACTCAGGATAAAACTTATCCTAACCCTAAACCTAAAACAAAACTTCACCCTAACTAAACCCTAACCCTAACCCTAACCCTAATCCTAACCCTCACACTAACCCTAACCCTAACCCTCAGGCTAACGCTCATCCTAACCCTAACCCTAACACTAACCCTCACCCTAACCCTAATCCTAACCCTAACCCTCACCCTAAGCCTAAACCTCACACTCAACCTCACCCTCACCCTCAGCCTAAACCTAGTGCTAACCCTACTATTGACCCTCACACTCATCCTAACTTTAACCCTAAACCAAACCCTCACACTCCCCCTCACCCTCACCCTAACCCTCACCCTAACCCTAACCCTCACCCTCACCCTAACCCTCACCCAAACATTTACCCTGACCCTAAACCTAACTCTAACCCTAAACCTAACCCTCACACTAACACTAAACCTAACCCTCAACCTAACCCTTATCATAATCCTAAACCTAACCCCAGCCCTCACCCTAACCCTAACCCCAACCCTAATTCTTAACCCTCACACTAACCCTAAACCTAAACCTCAGCCTAACGCTCATCCTAACCCTAACCCTAACCCTAACCCTCACCCTAAACGTACCCCTAACCCTAACACTTACCCTAAAGTTAACCCTCACCCTCAGGCTAACTCAAATATTAACCCTAATACTAACCCTCACCCTCACCTTAACTCTAACCCTAAACCTTACCCTAACCCTCACCCTCACTCTCACCCTAACTGTAAACCTATCAATAACCCTCACCCTAACCCTAACCCAAACCCTATACCTCACCCTCACCCTCACCCTCACCCTAACCCTAACCCTAAGCCTCACACTAAACCTCACCCTAACCCTTACCCTCACCATTAACCTAACTCTAACCCTAATCCTCACCCTAAACCTAACCCTCACCCATACCCTTACCCTGACCCTCACACTAACACTCACCGACACCCTAACACTCTTCCTTACCCTAACCCTAACCCTACCCTTCACCCTAACAATCCTACTAAACCTAACCCTAATCCTAACCGTCAACCTAAACCTAATCCTAGCCCTAACCCTCACCCTCACACTAACCCTAAATCTAATGCTAATACTCAACCTAACACTAATCCTCAACCACACCCTAACTCTTACCCTCACTCGAACCCTGACCCTCACCCAAAAAGTCATCCTCACCATAACCCTCACCCTCATGCTAAACATCACCCAAACCATAACCCTCAATCTAACCCTTGCCGTAACCCTCACCCTAAACCTAACCCTCAACCTAACCCTCACCCTCACCCTAATCCTCACCACAACACTAAACCCTGGCTAAAAGAACCCCTCACCCTTACCTTCACACAAACCCTCACCCTCACACAAGCCCTCACCCTAAATCTAACCCTAACCCTAAACCTCACCCTCACCCTAAACCTCACTCGAACCCTTCCCCTCACCCTAACCCTAACCGTAACCCTAACCATAGCCCTCACAGGAACCATAACCCTCACCTTAACCCTAAACTAACCTAACCCAAACCCTCACCCTCACCCTCACCCTCAACTTCAGTCTAACCCTAACCCTAACCGTATTCCCAATCTTAACCCTCACCCTCACCCATACCGTAATCCTCACCCTCACCCTAACCCTCACCCTCACCCTAAACATCACCTAACACTAAACCTCACCTTACCTCTAAACCTAACACTCACCCTAAACCTAACCTCAGATTAACCCTATCCTTGACATAAATGAAAACCTCACCCTCACCCTCACAATAACCATCACCCTCACAATAACCATCACCCTCACCCTACCCCTCACCATCACTCTAACCATAACCATAACGCTCAACATCACCCTCACCCTCAGCCTCAGCCTATTCCTAACACTAACCCTAACCCTAACCCTCACCCTCACCCTAACCCTAACCCTAACCCTAACTTTCACCCCAACCCTAACCCTCACCCTAACACTAACCCTAATCCTCACCCTCACCCTAATCCTAACTGTAACTCTAATCCTAAACTGCACCCTCACCCTAACCCTCACACTCACCCTTACCCTCACCCTCACCCTCTCCGTAATCCTAACCCTCACATTAACCCTACCCCGCACCCTAACCCTAACCCTCACCTTATCCCTCAACCTCACCATAATCCTCACCCTAACTAACCTTAACACTTACCTAAACTAACCCTTCACCCTCATCCTCACCCTAACCCTCACCGTCAGCCTAGCCCACACCCTAACTCTAACCCTAAACCTAACCCTCACACTAACCCTAACCCTAAACCTCAGCCTAAACCTTAATCTAAGCCTAAACCTAAAACTAACCTTCACACTAACCAAACCCTAACCCTAACCCTAACCCTAAACCTCACCCTAAAACTAACCCTAACCCTCACCCTAATCCTAAACCTCACGGTCTACCTCACCCTCACCCTCCCCCTAAACCTAGTGCTAACCCTAATCCTAACCCTTACCCTCAACCTAACTCTAACCCTAAACCAAAATCTCCCCCACTTTCTCACTCTTAATCTAACCCTCACTCTAACCCTAACCCTCACCCTCAACCTCACCCTCACCCTCAGCCTAACCCCTAGTCCTTAACCTAATCCTAACCATTAACGACCCCTGAACCTAACCATAACCCTAACACTAACGCTAACTCTCACCCTCACCATAGTCCAGACCCTAAACCTAACCCTAAACCTATCCTTCACACTAACCCGTACCGTAACCCTCAGCCTAAACCTTATGCTAACCCTAAACCTAAAATTAACCTTCACCCTAACCAATCCCTAATCCTAACCCTAACCTAAACCTAACCATCACACTAACCCTAACCCTAACCCTCAGCCTAACGCTCATCCTACCCCTAAACCTAACCCTAACCCTAAACCTCAACCTAACCCTCATCCTAACCCTAACCCTAACACTAACCCTAAATCTTACCCTCACAATCACCCTAACCCTAACCCTTACCCTCAGCCTAACCCTAACCCTAACAGTAACCCTAACCCTAAAACTAGTCCTCACACTAACCCTAATCCTCAACCACACCTTAAACCGAACCCTCACCCTTACCCTCACCCTAACACTAACCCTAAACCTAACCCTAACCCTCCCACTAAACCTATCCCTCACACTAACTGTATCCCTACCCATCAGCCTAAACCTCACCCTAACCCTAAACCTAACCCTAATCCTCACCCTATCCCTAAACCTAACCCTCACCCTCACACTCACCCTAGCCCTCACCCTAACCCTACACCAAACCCTAACCCTCACCCTAACCCTAACCCTCAGCCTAAACCTCACCCTCACCCTAATCCTCACGCTAACCCTAACCCTAAATCTTACCTAACCGAAACACTCAACCTCACCCTCACCCTAACCCTCACCCTAACCCTAACCCTCAGCCTAAACCTCACCCTCACCCTAATCCTCACGCTAACCTAACCCTAAATCTTACCTAACCGAAACACTCAACCTCACCCTCATCCTCTCCCTAACCCTCATTCTCACCAGAGCCCTCACCCTAACCCTCACCCTCAGCCTCAGCCTAACCCTTACACTAACCCTAATCCTAACCCTAACCCTTATCCTCACCCTAAACCTAACCCTAACCGTCACCCTCACACTCACCCTCACCCTCACCCTAACCCTCATGCTCAATCTCACCCGCACCCTAACACTCACCATCACCTTAAAAATCACCCTAACCCTAATGCTAACCCTAACACTCAACCTCACCCTAAACCTCACCCTAATCCTTATCCTCAAACTAACCCTAACCCTAAACCTCGGCCTCACCGTCACTCTAACCCTAACCATAAACATAACCCTCACTCTAAACCTAACCCTTACTCTAAGCCTGAACCTAACCTTAACCCTCACCCTCACCCTAAACATAACCCTAAACATAACACTCACCCTAACCCTGTCCCTTACCCTAACCCTAATCCTTCCCCTCACCCTAAACCTCACACTCACCCAAACCCTAACCCTGACCCTCACCCTAAACCTAACCATAACCTTAACCCTAACGCTAACCCTAAACCTAACTCTCACCCTAACTCTAACACTTACCCTAAACCTAAACCTAACCCTAACCCTAACCGTAACCTTCACACCAAGCCTAACCCTCACCCTAACCCTCTCCCTAACCTTTATCCTCATACTAAACCTAACTCTAACCCTAACCCTAATCCTCACACAAACCCTAACCCTCTCCCTAACCTTAACCCTACTCCTCGCCCTAAACCTCAACCTAACCCTAACCCTCACCCTAACCCTTATCCTAAAGCTCACCCTCACCCTAACCATAACCGTCACCTGAACCCTCACCCTAAACCTAACTTTAAACCACACCCTAACCCTCACCCTCACCCTAACACTAACCCTAACCCAAAACCTCACCCTAACCCTAACACTAAACCTTACCTAACCGAAAACCTCACCCTCACCCAAACCCTAACCCTCAACCTAGCCCCCCCCAACACTAACCCTCACCCTATCCCTAACCCTCACACTCACACTCACCCTCACCCTAATCCTAAACCTAACCCTAACCCTAATGCTAACCCTAACCCTACCTCTCAGACTAACTCTCACCCTAACCCTAACCCTATCACTAACCCTAACCCTAATACTGAACCTAACCCTCACCCTCACCATAAACCTAACACTTACCCTAATCCAAACCCTATCCGTAGTACTCACCCTCAACCTCACCCTAACCCTCACCCTAAGCTATACCCTCACCCTAACTCTAATCCTCACCCTAACCCTCATCCTCACCCTCACCCTAATGCTAACCATAACCCTCAGACTCACCCTAACCCTCACACTAACACTTACCCTCACCCTAACCCTAACCCTCACCCTCACCTAAACCTCACCCTAACACTTTCCCAAACCCTAACCCTCACCCTAACCCTATCCCTAAACACAACCTTGACGCTAATCCTCACCCTCATTTTAAACTTCACCCTAACACTTGCCAACACCCTTACACTCACGCTAACCCTAACCCTAAACCTAAACTTGACCCTAACCCTCACCCTAACCCTAAACCTCACCCTCACCCTAACTCTCACCCTAACATTTACCCTCACCCTTACTCTTACCCTAACTCTAAACCTAACCCTCACAATAACCCTAACCCTAACCCTCAGCCCAACCCTTATCCTAACCCTAAACCTCACCCTAACATTAACCCTAAGCCTCAGCCTAACCCTCATCCTAACCCTAACCCTAATACTAACTCTCACCCTAAACCTAAACCTCACCATCATTCTAACGCTCACGCTAACCCTAACACTCACCCAAAACCTAACCCTCAACCTAAACATAACCCTCACCCTGACCCTCACCCGAACCCTAACCCTAACGCTAACCCGTTCCCTAACCCTTACTTTAACCCTAACACTCACCTTAAACCTAACGCTTACCCTAACACTAACGCTCAAACTAACCCTAACAATAGCCCTCACCCTCACCATCACCCTCAACCTAAAACTCACCCTAACCCTAATCCTCACACTAAACCTAACAGTTACTCTATCCCTAACCCTACCCCTCAGCCTACCCCTCACCCTAAACCTAACCCTAAGCCTAACCCTAACACTAACTGTAACCATAAGCCTAACCCTAACCCTAACCCTAACACTAACCGTAACAATAAGCCTAACCCTAACCATTACCCTAACCTTAACCCTTACCCTAACCCTAACCCTAACCCTAACCCTCACCCTAAACCTTATGCTAAACCTAACGCTCACCCTCACCCTAATCCTCACCCTAACCCTTATCCTCACACTAACTCTAACCCTATCCCTCAGCATCAACCTCACCCTAACCCTAAATCTGAAACTAACCCTCACCATAAACCTAACCCTTACCCTAAACCTAAACCTAACCCTCACACTATCCCTCACACTAACCCTAGCCCTAACCCTAATCCTCACCCTCACCCTCATCTTAACCCTAACCTTAAACCTAACCCTCACCCTAACCCTAACCCTTACCCTATCCCTAAAACTACCCCTCAACCTAACCCTCACGCTCACCCTAATCCTAACCCTAACCCTCACCCTAAACCTAAACCAAACCCTTAACCCTCACCCTAACCCTAAACCTAACCCTCAACCTAACCCTAACCTTTACCCTAAACCTAAACTTAATCCTATCCCTAAACCAAACCCTAACCCTCATCCTCAACCTCACCCTCACCATAACACTCACCTTCACCCTAACCCTCACACTAAACCGAACCTTAACACTCACCCGAACCCTCACCCGAACCCGAACCCTCACAATCACCCTAAGCCTAACGCTAACCCTCATCCTAACACTAACCCTGACCCTCACGCTCACCCTAAACCTAACCCACAACCTCAACCTAATCCTCACCCTAACCCTAACCCTAAACCTTACCTAACCGAAAACCTCACCCTCAGCCAAACCCTTACCCTCCACCTAGCCCTCCCCCAACACTAACCCTCACACTAACCCAAACCCTCACCCTCAAACTCACACTCACCCTAACCCTAAACCTAACCCTAACCCTCACACTAAGCCTAACCCTCACCCTAACCCTAACCATACCTCTCAGACTAGCCCTCACCTTAACCCTAACTATGACCCTCACCCTAACCCTAACCCTATCACAAACCCTCACACTAACCCCAAACCTAATACTGAACCTAACCCTCACCCTCACCCTCACAATAACCCTAACACTCACCCTAATCTTAACCCTAAAATTAGTCCTCAAGCTAACACTTACCCTCCCACTCACCCTAACAGTAACCCTCAACCTCACCCTAACCCTCACACTAAGCTTTACTCTCACCCTAACTCTAATCCTAACCCCAACCCTCACCCTCACCCTAATGCTAACCCTAACCCTCAGACTCACACTAACCCTCACGCTAACACTTACCCTCACCCTAACCCTAACCCTCACCCTCACCCTAAACCTCACCCTAACACTTACCCAAACCCTAACTATCACCCTAAACCTAACCTTGACGCTAACCCTCTTCCTCACCCTAAACCTCACCCTAACACTTACTCACACCCTTACACTCACCCTAACCCTAACCCTAAACCTAAATTTTACCCTAACCCTCACCCTAACCCTAAACCTCACCCTCACTCTAACTCTCACCCTAACCTTTACCCTCACCCTAACTCTTACCCTAACCCTAAGCCTATCCCTCACACTAACCCTAACCCTAACCCCCAGCCTAACCCTTATCCTAACCCTAAACCTAGCCCTAAATATCACCCTAATCCTAACCCTAACCCTCAGCCTAACCCTCATCCTAACCCTAACCCTAATCCTAACCCTCACCCTAACCCTAACAGTAAACCTAAACCTCACCCTAAACCTAACCCTCACCCTCACCCTCTCCTTCACCTTCAGCCTAACCCTAATCCTAACCTAATCATAACCCTCACCCTCACCCTCACCCTAACTCTAACCCTAAACCTAACCCTAACACCCACCCTCACCCTTACCTTAACCCTAACAATATACCTAACCCTCAACCTAACCCTAACCCTCACCCTAATCCTAAACCTAACCCTCACTCTCAAACTCACCCTATCTCTAACCCAAACCCTAACCCTAACCCTCACCCTCACCCTCAACCGAACCCTCACCCTCAACCGAACCCTCATCCTCACCCTGACCATCACCCTCACTCTAAACATCACCCAAAACCTAACCCTCAACCTAACCCTAACCCAAACCCTATTCCAAACCCTCACACTCACCCTAACCCTCACCCTAACCCTTACCGTCACCCTAACCCTTACCCTCACCCTAACCCTAACCATAACCCTCAAAATAACCGTAACCCTCACTATAGCCCTAAACGTAACACTGACCCTGACATTCACCCACACCCTGATCCTCACCCTCAGCTGAACCCTAACCCTAATCCTATTCCTATTCCTAACCCTCAGCCTCACATTAAACCTAACCCTAACCCTAACCCTCACCCTCACTCTAACCTTCACCTTCACCCTAAACATCATCCTAACCCTAACCCTCACCCTAACCCTTACCCGAACCCTCACCCTGAACCTAACCTCAGCTTAATCCTCATCCTCACCCTAATCCTCACCATAACCCTAAACTTTAACTAACCGAAAGCCTCACCCTCACCCTCAGCCTAACCCCCACCCTCACCCAAGCCCTCACCCTAACCCTAAAACCTTAACCCTAACACTCACATTCAAATTCCCCTTCCCCCTCAGCCTTACCCTAACAATAACCCTAATCCTAACACTAACCCTCAACCCCACCTTCACCCTAACCCTAACCCTAACAATAACCCTCACCCTCATCCTAACCCAAACCCTCACCCTAACAATACCTCTAAACCTAATCCTAACCCTAAAACTCAGCCTAACCCTAATCCTAACCCTAAAAATCAACACCCTCACCCTCACACTAACCCTCAACCTCACCCTAAACATCACCTTAACCCTAACCCTCACACTGAACCTAACCCTAACGTTCACTATAACTCTCACCCTAAAACTAACCCTCACCCTAAACATTATCCTCACAATAACCCTAACCGTAACCTTCAAACTATCCCTAACCCTCAACCTAACCGTATCCCGACACCTCACCCTAACTCTCACCCTAAACTTAACCCTAACCCTAACACTCACCCTAACCCTCACCATCACCCTAACGCTCACCCTAACCCTAACCTTCACCCTAAACCTAACCCTCAACCTAAACCTAACCCTCACCCTGACCCTCACCCTAACCCTAACCCTAACGCTAACCCTCACCCTAAAACTTACTTTAACCCTAACTCTAACCTTAAACCTAACGCTCACCCTAACACTAACCCTCAAACTAACACTAACCCTAGCCCTCACCCTCACCCTCACCCTCAACCTAACCCTAACACTCATCCTAAGACTAACCCTAAACCTAAACCTCACACTAAAACTAATCCACACCCTAACCCTAATCCTCACCCTATCCCTAAACTTAATCCTAACCCTCACCCTAAACCTCAACCTCACCCTAACCCTAATGCTAACCCTAACCCTCACCCTCAACCTAACCCTCAACCTAACCCTTACCCTCACCCTAACCCTTATCCTTACCCTAAACCTAACCCTCAACCTCGCCCTAACCCTCACCCTAACACTTACCCACACCCTCACCCTAACCCTAACACTCACCCTAATCCTAACCCTAACCATAGTCCTCACCCTAACACTTACCCTCACCCTCACCCTAACCCTAACCCTCAACCTCACCCTAACCCTCACCCTAAGCCTTACCCTCACCCTAACTCTAATCCTAACCCTAACCCTAACCCTCACCCTCACCCTAATGCTAACCCTAACCATAAGACTCACCCTAACCCTCACCCTAACACTTACCCTCACCCTAACCATAACCCTCACCCTCACCCTAAACCTCACCCTAACAATTACCCAAAACCTAACCCTCACCCTAACCCGAACCCTAAACCTAACCTTGATGCTAACCCTCACCCTCACCCTAAAGCTTACCCTAACACTTACCCACACCCTTACCCTCACCCTCACCCTAACTCTAAACCTCAACCTTCCCCTGACTCTCACCCTTATCTTTACCCTCACCCTAACTCTTACCCTAACCCTAAACCTAACCCTAACCCTACCCCTAAGGCTTACCCTCACCCTAAGCCTAATCTTCACCCACACCCTAACCCTCACTGTCAACCGAACCCTCACCCACACCCAAACCCTCATCCTCACCCTATACCTCACCCTCACTCAAAACATCACCCAAACACTAACCCTCACCCTATCCCTAACAGAAACCCTAATCCAAACCCTCACACTCACCCTAACCCTCACCCTAACCCTTACCCTCACCCTAACCCTTACGCTGACCCTAACCCTAACCATAACACTCACAATAACCGTAACCCTCACTCTAACCCTAACCCTAACCCTGAACCTAACGTTCACCCTCACCCTGATCCTCACACTAAGCTTAACCCTAACCCTAATCCTAGCCCTCATGCTCAGCCTAACCCTCACCCTCAGCCTAAACATCTCCCTAACCCTAACCCGAACCCTAACCCTAACCCGAACCCTGAACCTAACCTCAACTTAATCCTCACCCTAATCCTGACCATAACCGTAACCTTTACATAACATGAAACCTCACCCTCACCCTCAGCCTAACCCTCACCCTCACTCAAGCCCTCACCCTAACCCTAACCTTAACCCTAAACCTCACCCTCAAACTCCCCTTCCCCCTCAGCCTTACCTTAACCATAACCCTAACACTAACACTAACCCTCAACATCACCCTCACCCTAACCCTAACCCTAACCCTAACAATTATCCTCACCTTCATCCTAACCCTAACACTAACAACTGTAACCCTAACCCGAACCCTAAAACTCACCCTAACTATAAACCTAACCCTCACCCTCACCCTAACACTCACCATCACCCTAACGCTCACCCTAACCCTAACCCTCATCCTAAACCTAACCCTCACCCAAAACCTAACCCTCACCCTGACCATCACCCTAACCCTAATCCTAAATCTAACCCTCACCCTAACCCTTACTTTAACCCTAACCCTCACGCAAAACCTAAC
>NW_027203684.1:0-60758 GCF_024711535.1 Dipodomys merriami | reverse complement strand
CAAATCACTTAGTTGATTGGTTATGGTTTCTTTGGACTCCCATTCCTTCTGTTGGGTTCCATTCAGCATTCCCTTTGTGGTCTCCCTGACTTCCTTCAGCTCTTTGTTAATGGATTCCATGAATGTCTTTAGTGATCTTTGTGTATTCTCTACCTGGTCTCTTAATTCGTGAATTACTCTTTGATTAGTTTCCTCCCTTCTGTGGGATTCCTGCAGTTCTCTTTGAGTGTTCTCTGCCTGCTCACGCCATTCCTCCCTTTCTCTTTGAGTATTCTCAAGTTGTTCACGCAAATCCTGTATCAGTTTTTGAGAAGCTTCCTCATGCTTATGATATTCCTGTATAAACTTCTGGGATGCCTCCTCTCTCTCCCTATCACGCTCATACAGAGTCCTTTGTACATTGTCAAACTTCTCATTTATCATGTTTGCTATTAGTGTTTGTAGAGCTATTTGGGAACTCTCCTCTGGATTATTCTTTATCTGTTCTAATCCCTGATTATCAAGGTTGGGAATTGAGATACCCGAATTTGCCATTTTTCTTGTGTTTTTCCGGCTTACTCGGCCCATTTGAGATAAAGATTGCACCAGTTTTGTGCTAGAACACTATCTTAAGGCAACCATCAACCAAAGTTTGCATTTGTACAGTCAATAGTCTACAGATACAATCTAGTTCAACAGATACATCTATTCAACATCAAACGACTATATGTTAAAGGACTTCGAACCGCAGAAAAGAATTTGAAAAACCAGAAATTATTAGGATTAGTGAGAGATGTGGGTAAAAAATTGGAATAGATTGGTGTGGGGAGGCACAAGGAGAGTTAACTATGTCCTAATCACAGTGCAGGAAATGGGTTGGGTAGGATGCAAGTAGAGAGAGAGAGAAAAAGAAGAGACGGAAAGGGGAATAAAGAGAGACCAGAAAAAGAATAGAAACGTAAAAATTAATGTTATTATAGAGGTTAAAAGACCGTCTATTTAGAGAGGAATGTGAATATGTTCAGAGAAGGGGAGGGACATTGAGGAGATGTGAAAAGCTTTAAGGGAGAAGAAAAGATCAGAAGTTCAGTAGAGCTAGATAAAAAACAAAAAGATAATTAAGAAAGAAAGAAAAAGAGAAAGAAGACAAGAAAAGAAAGGAAAACTCTCATTCACGTAATTCTGAAATAAAAATTATAAGATGAGAAAAAAAAGTTACTGGAAAACAATTATTTTTTCAGAAGAGGCAAGAATTAAAGATTAATAAAATTTTAGAAGGGAAAAAAATTTATATACATATATATATATATATATATATATATATATATATATATAAGGTAACAAAAAACAAAAAACAAGCAAAAAAAAAAAGAAAAGATGAAGAAGAAGAAAAGAAAAAAAAAAAGTCTTTTGATTTTTTTTTTTTTGGGGGGGGGAGGAGTGGGAAGAATCCTGTATCTCCCTTTTGTCTGCAACCAGTCTCTTGGAGTCTCTGGTCAGCTTGAGGTCCTGTGGTTTGATTGGTTTCTTAAGTCGGTTGGTTGGAAGAGGCAGAAAAATGCTCTGCTTTACCCAAGATTTTGAGATCCCCCTCCCAGGTTAGTTTTCTGGGAGGGTGGTCTGCTTTGAGAGTCACAAAAGAGGGGGATGTGGTGATGAGGCTAGGTTCTGGGTAGGGTTGAGGCCTTTCAACAAACAGTAGCTTTTCCCTGGGGCTATTTTGTGATAAAGCTCACAGCGCCCAGCCTGGAGCCATTCTCAGGGTTTCTGTTTTTCAATTGATTGTGGTGGCTGCTAGAGGGAGGGGCAGCCTCTGGCTCTGGTTACCCAGTGAGGCTAGGCTGGCGCCTGAGCTGGGTGACTTTTCCCTGGATGGAGCTGAGTCTGGCAGGTCACTTCGGCGTTAAGTTCTTGTGACCTGCTAAATGACTCGTTTTATTCCAAGGCCTGAGCTGGAGCTAGCAGCAACTCCGAGCTTTGTCGGTATCCAAGATGGAGATCACCGGTGCTGGGGGGGGAGGGGTGGCCTTCCTTCCTCTGCTCCCTGAGGAGTGAGGATGTCGGGCTTGTACTCACGCCGAGTCTTGGATCCTGGGTCGTCTCTGGTGCCGAGTCTTGGATCCTGGGTCGTCTCTGGTCTGCAAGCTGCAGGGTGAGGATGTCCGCTCTTTGTTGGTTCTTGCTGGTGTTGAGTAGAATCCGCTCGCCCGCTGCGTCTGGCGTCTGGCTCCTTCGTCCCGGACTCTCTGTGTGAGCGCTCAGGTATGGCCCCCGGCTGTGGTCTCTGCCGCTTGCGACCCTGTTGCCGCCGCCGCCGCCGTGGCGGCTGCTGGCGACCACTCGGGTGCTTTTTGCCTTGGCTTCCCCTCTCTTGTCTAACTCTCTGTCCTGTGATGGCACACTTGGTGTGATTCTCTGGCTTAGGACTGTTCACTGGAACTCTAAAGCTGCTTTCTATGCGAGAGCTTGTTCAGATTCCAGCTTCTCCTCCGCCATCTTCCCGGAACTCCTCTGTTTGTGTCTTGCTCTTTGGCTTTTTCCTTTGGTTACAATAGAAACTGCAGATGAAATGGAGAGTGTTGAGTGTGAGCTCAGCCATTGGGGATTAGTGATGGACTTTCCAGGCATGGGCATGCCTGTGGGATTGGAGTCTGCCTTTGACAAGCAGGGCAGAGAGCGGGTTGTGCTGAGTAGAAAATGGAAAAGTCCTCTGATGAGAAAAATGCTCCAGAGAGACAATTAGCTCTAAAATATATTGTTAACCTTCATGTCCCCAACAATGCTGGGGGATATTGGAGTAAATGGTTATTTTACTATAGAGATGGTGAACCTTCTGAAAAGATAAAATGGTTTAGGTCTGGGTGTAATGTTTTCAGCAATTGACAGCTACTCACAAGTTTGACTATTGATTTATTTCCATACTGATTCAGTTACTTTTGAGTATCTCTATTTTCCTTAGTAATTTTTTTTCATATTGCCCACATTGGAATAGGTATTTTTTTAACTTGTACTATTATTTCTTTGATTTCATGGTACATTATACATAAGGAAAACAGGGCAGAGGTAAATTAATTTCTTAGGCATGACTATGAATTAATTTCAATAATATGCATTGAGTATTTAAATTCTTCAACATACAATGTATGATCTAGGCTCAGTAGTTTATTCTAGAGGGAGTTTACCTTCATGAGCTAAGACAAAAGACAACTTTATGTTTTGCATCTCTATGCATAATTCCTGTAAAAAGAACTGTCTTTGAAGACTGGAAGGGTATGATTCTTATTTTGATTGGTTTCATAGAAAAATATCTCTACAGGTTGAGAGCCTTCACTTTACATCTAGAAGTTTTCTTGTTCTGTTTATTAGACCTGGAATTCAGCTTCAGGAAACCTTACTTCTTTTATGGGGAGGCAGTCAGTGTTATTTGTTATGATAATTTGTGTGTATTTGTATTTATATATGTGTTTAAATGCATGCACATACATATATATGCATATATGCATAAGTACATACATATGTATGTGTATGTATATATTAAAAATTTAGCTCAGAGTCCCTGGGTAAAGCCCTGGGAAGGACAGAGAATGGAGCCACATAAAGAAACTACTTAGGTGTTGATGTGATGCAGTTTATGCCAACAGGCTGGTTTCTGAATCATTTTTCTTGTTTCTTTCTGATACTTCAGGATGTACATGTTTCTAAGAGCAATATTAACAAGGCCTGTCTAGCATGGAGTTTGGTGAACTTGGCCATTGGGCACATACTTTCTGACCTGGGAAAGGTGACATGTGGGTTAGTTTCTACAGAGTATAGAATAATACAATTGGCATAATTTTGAAAGTTCTTTGGGGAAGTTGTAACTGAGAGCTACATTTTGATTGACATTCATCTGGGACTGATATTCATCAGCCTCCAGATAGAACTTAGGACATAAAACAGATTAAGTCCTGACTGGATGAAACTCTGTAATCTCCAGGTGATTGTTCTCTTTTCCTCTGCCTTCCCTTTTAACATCTGAAGGGATCTTCAGTACTGTATATGGAGATAAGATTAAAAATGAGCATGGCTGCAAAAGTTCTCCCATGTGTTCTGTTCTTCACTTCTTATCTTTTAATATAACATAATAATCCCTTCTATGGAAAGAGAATCTAGCAGTCTTGAGTGCCCATCACTTACTCATCCAATAAGTATTTAGGAAGTACCTCCTGTGTTGTATTCTAATGTCTGCTTTTTAAGGGTATAGCTTTAAGAAATACGACATATCCTGACTTACCTTTGAATACTCAGACTGTACACCACCTGAAATAGAGAAATGTTTTTAATCTCTTCTTCAGTAGTACCCATTTCTTAGTACTGTGGATAAGGATTAAGGAATTTGGTAGCATGGAAAGCACAATAGGCACATGTCTGCAGTTAGATGTTTGCTTATTTCTATTTAAGTAATGTTAAAAATTATATGACATATAGAATGTGGAAAAATTTATAGAATGGTTTAATAATAGAAAATTTAAAACAGATTGACTGTCCTTCCTACAAAATACTTGAGAAAGGAGATATTTTGAATTTCAGATATTGGAACATTTGCATATATGTGATAAGGTAACTTTGTGCTGGGATTAATTCTAAACATAAAATGCATTCATTACTTATATACCTAGACTGAAGATAACTTTATATACTTTTAGTGTGCCTTGATGTTTTTTGTTTTCATTTCCTTTTGTGTTGTACCTGAGGCTTGATCTAAGGAACTGAGCACTTACCTTAGGCTTTTTGCTCAAGGCTAGTGCTCTACTACTTGAGACACAGCTCCATGTCTACATTTTTGTGGTTAATTGGAGATCAGAATCTCAGAGACTTTTCTACCTACACTGGCTCTGAACTGTAGACATCCTTACATCTCAGCTAGCATTACAGGCATGAGCCCATAGCAGTGTGCTCCTGTTTTGATGGCCACAGTCACATGAAGCCCAATGTGGAAGCTTCTCACTTGAGACAGCATCACAACACAAGATCCTCAGATTAGAGATGCTCAGCCTGCATCTTACTTCTTTACCCCATTGGTTTGTCTGTAACAATCCATTTTGAATACCACAGTTCTGAAGAAGTCCATAAAAGCACTTCTCCTCCTTCTCAGGGAGGTATTCCTAGGGTTAAGATCTTTCTAAACTCAAGTTATTTTGTTGTTTGTTAGCTTAGCTTCCTGATGCAAACTTATGCCCCCAACCCCTACCCTTTGAAATAAGAAAGTGGGTTAGGGTAAAGTAGAGACAGGTGTTTAAAATGGCTTTTGTGCTGTCATTCTGAAAGGTAGGGGAGGGAAGGTGTAAGATTTTTGGGAAGGTCACAGAACATCAGCACTGGAACCCACCAATGGGAAGTCCTCATGACCAAGCCTCTTCTCCAATCAGAGCCCTCCAGGAAGGCAACCCTTTCCAGTTGTTTGGAAACTTTTTTGTCTCTGGGCAGTCACAAGGACAAAATGTTGGTGTGAGGAAGATGGAGCTCTACAGCTGTAGGAACCAAGTAGGCAAGTTAGTTGGAGGCATTGATTCTCATGACCCCATCTGAACTCTTACGTGCCATGAGCGTGCATATGCCTGCATGTATTCCTTCTGGGGGAAATAAGAGGGACTCCCCTTTTTCCATGTCAGTGCAAAGGCCTGATGCCCAGCTGCCAGACTCAGGTGAAAGTTTGCAGGAAGTGCCATTATTCTCCCCTATTAATTCTATAGAACAATGCCCAGAGACTCTCTTTGTGTGTTTAAGGAAGCTCACCTGTGCCTTGCTTACTCTTTGCAACCTCTGATCACTGGAGCTACTTCACATTTGTTGACAAGGTTTAATTCTTCCTGCTTACTGACTTAAAATTACCTCTAATTGTCTGTGTTCGTATGAAATTCTGTAAAGTTAACTTTCTTCTCTTTGTCTGAAGATCTACTTTTAGGTCTGTATGCTGTAAATCAGCATGTGATATGTCAACAAACTTTGTCCATACCCACATATTGTGGTCCACTTTCTGCCTATTGATCATGCGTTCCCAGGTCTCACTGAGGAATTGGCAGCAATTTGGGTTACATCTGTTTCCAGAACCAGACTAGCATCCCTTATTCCCTTTTTAATAAATCATGCAATGGCTTTGAAGGCAATGTGTTTGCAATAAGAATTGTTTGTGGAAAGTTTGCCCTTCAAACTGATCATGCCCACATGCCCTGGCCATTGTCTATTGGCCATTGTCTATTGACCATTGACATTGGTCATTGTCCCAAATGTCCTTAATATGTTAAGTTTCTCACAGTTCCCCCTCAGTACCCAGCTAAGGAAGGTAATCCCATTACCACCATATTCTACCAATGAGATCAAACAAGCCAGGATTCAAAGCCAGGCCCTCACCACCAGCCTGCATGCCTTGCTCTAAGGGCATACACTTCACTATTAAGAATAAACACTCGGTGTTTTCTTGTGAGCTGGGGTTCATAGCTATAATCTTAGCTGCTCAGAAAGCTGAGATGTGAGGGATCATGGTTCAAATTCAGCCAAATTAGTGTGATTTGTTTCCCTTTTATGTAGGTGGTTGTATTTTCCCACCTCCTGAGCAGATGTCAGGGACTGCATGAGACACCCAATTTGTGGCAGAGCAACCAGTCCCAGGACAGCACCAGTGCAACAGATAGTGGGAACACCACACTTTTAGTTGTGACAGGATAGCAGTTGCTCTGTTTTTGCACTTGGCATAATTATCTTGTGTCTAGAGCAAAGGAAGCATCATGATCTTGAAATATCACAAGTTAGTCTAAGCTGGTTCTGTTGAGTTGGTCTGCTTTTCCTGTAGCCATTCCCTTAAGTGTTTGGCAGGGCACCTGAAATGCTAGAATGACTGGGCATCTGTGTGTGGAGTCCTCAGAGACTGTCGTGTATACATGGTTTCTGGTGGCCTCAACACATGGCAGCTCATAACTGCAGGAGCTCAAAGGTGGCAGTGACTAGACCTTCTTCAGACTCAAGCCATAATTCTGTGGCTTGCCCTCAGATGAGACAAGTGAGGCCCATCTAATTCAAGAAGAGGGCCAGTGCCTGTGTGCTTGACTGAAAGCCACCAGTCAGACAGAAGCTGGGGGGTCCTTCAGAAGCTGAGGCTACTTCCAGTCACTGTTGGAGGCAGCAATTGGATGAGAAAGGCACCAAGGGCCTTCAAGAAGGTTCTGAGGAATTCTATTCGTGGATTTCACATCTGTTGAATCAATAAAGTATGGGGGACGGAGCATTCCAAGGCAGAGCCCCCTCCTGTGCTACCATAGAGCCTGGAAAATGGGATGCTATCCTGTCACATTGGTGCCAGTGAACAGCAGGCTCCTGTCAGATCCAACCTATGGTGCGATTTGCAACTGTTCTTCCCTAAGTGCGTTCTCTGGAGACCTCACTCTTCCGCTTGTGTGGTGGTGTCTTTCAGCGAGAGTATCTCAAAGTAAGTGTCTGCACCTGCAGAGAAGTCAGGGTTATCTTGCCTTGGCTCCTGAAAGAAAGGCCTTGATATCCTTCACCATCAGGAGAGGTCCCTTTCCAGACCCCTGAGGAACTTTGGGCTGTGCAGTGGCTTCCATTGATTCATGTCCAATCCTTCCCATGTCACTCAGACCTCAAATGGTTTCAGAGAAGGTGTCACCATATTAGGGGGTGTAGTGACTATTTGCTTATCAAGCCTGTAGAGAAGGAGATTCCAACTCAGTATGTGCACACAGGATTGTGAATCCAATGGTCACTACACTTGTCACATTGAATTGTCTGTTTGGAGGGACTGTTTTGAGTCTTCCCTGAGCACAGTCTTTCACCAGATACAAAGCATGTATCTGTTGTTGATTTCACGGTTTTGACTGCTATTTCACAATGATTCAGTGTAGGTTCCCTCCACAAAGCCAGGAAGCTGTCACGTTGTTATGTAAGTGAATGACCAAACCAGGCTCGTGGTTTCATAGGTGAGTTTGCCAGGTATTTGGTGAGAACGATTTCAGGTTCTCAGGTGAGGTGGATTCTATATGTCATGATGCAGGTAGGGTTTGGGAAATGGGGTACTTGACATGCAGATTTTATTGAGAGTTGCTTAGAGATGGACTGTGAGAAAGTGAAGGGGCTCAGGGTCAGAGCAGTCACTATTGGGCAAATCATGAACATAGATGTGATGGGAATGTGTGTAGCCAGCCTAATGTGGGGTGGTTGTTAGACATTCAAAATGCATAATACCCCTTAGCTGGCTAAGTATTTTAAAGTTAGAAGCACAGGATTTTATGTTTTGGGAGAAAATTGTAACACATGTATTGAACTTTTTAAAAACCAAATTTAGGCTCTTAATTTTGTTTTTAATAAAAATTTCATCCCAGCTACAGGGAAGGGCTAAAATCAGGAGCATTGACCTTTCAGGATAGCATGGGGAAAAAATTGAAAAGCTGAGGATGGTGGCATGCATCTGTCATCCCAGTGTGGCATGACATGCAAGTAGGAAGATCCCAGAATGTCTGGTCTTGGCATAAAGCATCACACAAAGGGATGTGGCATGGCTACAGTGGTAGAGCACTTGATTATCAAGAATGAAACACTGAGTCAGATGCCAATAATGCCAAAAGTACACAAATTAAGAGAATGAATCTAAATAAACCCCTCATGCCCACTGAATGGCCTTCATGAAATTCAAGGCCACCATTTCCTTCATCATTAGTGATTTTTGAAACACCACATGGGAATATTGGAAGGGCTGTCTGGGTTTTCCTGCTTCCTCTGCTGAGAAACCTGTCCATATGCTTTTAGATTTTAAGAACTACTATGAATTCTTTTTTTTTGGTATTCAGGTAAGGGGTAGGTTTATTCAAGATGGCACCAGGCCATCTTGGCCCTCCACAAGGCTGGGAAAGGCCTGGGAAAGAGTTGGGAAAGAGCTGGGAAAGAGAACTGGGAAAGAGAGAGCTGGGAAAGAGAGAGAGTTGGGAAAGAGAGCATCTGGGCCTGGGTTAGGCTTTATCTGGGGTATGGGTGGAGAAAGGTGTGGCCACATCAAATTCAGATGTGACCTCAGTGGATGCAGATGTGACCTCTTCCAGGCGTTCCAGGCGCCTAGGTAATGCAGGTACTCAGTGGAGACTTTGCTCTCCATCCAGGAGCAGACCTTACATTCCAGTCTTTTAATAATCATGAAATGGGGCACGGATTCTCTCTGGCTACTTCCTGCTGAACAGGGGCGTTGATATTAGGGATAAAAGTCTGAAATTTGGTCCCCTCCCAGAGAAGGCAGTGAGCAGCTGCTGTCCCTTGGTGGTGTGAGTCCTTAGATGAACTCTGGAGAGGTCTCATGAGGCATTGAAGGGCTGGAAAAAAATACTAGAGAGCAAATAAATGGCAAGAGGAAGGACTGAAAATGTTGGTTGAAATGTCTCCAGCTACTTATGATATCTGGCAACTAGGTAGAGGATAAGTCAAGTGACAAAGACAAGAATATAAATTCCTGTTCAGTTAATAGGTAGACAGGTATAGACATTGGATGGGCAGGCTTCTTACTTCTATTGACCTCCCAACTGTGGTTAATTTTGAAAGGGCAGGCACAAAGTAGCTGTTTGACAACATCTCCTCTTACACCTATCCATGGTCCCTTGTTCCCCAGACTGGCTGAGTCTAGGTGCTCGTTGCTGGGATGGTTGTCCCAGTTGGTATTCAAGGAGGTTTGAACTCAAGGCCTGGGCACTATCCCTGAGCACTTCTACTCAAGGCTAGTGCTCTATCACATTAAGTTACAGTACCATTTCCAGTGTTTGGCTGGTTAGAGATAAGAGTCTTGAGCCATGCTTCCAACCTGGCTCTTTTCAGGTTAGTTGGGAGATGGAGTCTTAGGGATTTTTCAGCCCAGGCTGCCTTTGAACTGCAATCTTTGCCACAAAGGCCCTTTATTATTTCCAATAAATCAACAAGGAGATCAAATAGAATAGAGAATAGAGCCTACCTGGTCCTTATCAAGAATTGACCAACAAATATTCTGCAATGACTAAACTTGTTAGATGTGATGAAAATTTTAGCACAGATAGGCCCAGTATTTTAAAACCACGTAGTTAGTAGTAGAACACACAACATAAAACAAAAAAGGCAAAACTCAAAACCTGAATTTTTTTTAATTGTGAAAATACTGTACAGAGGCGTTACAATTACATGGGCAAGATACCGAGTACATTTCCTATCAAGCATTGACAACAGTGTGTAGACATCTTTGGTAACAAAGCACATCAGATGGTTGGGCCTCACTTACCAGGGCCTGAAAAAGAGCAACTTGTTAGCAAGATACCTTAGAATAGATGGATGGAGTAGTAAGCTTGGTGGAAGTTGAAGGCTCAGATGGGGCCAAACCCTTAACCCACCATGTGTGGCTTCCCCACTTCCCCAAGAGCCCTCTAGAGAAAAAAGGCCAAGACCCAAAACCAAGCATCCTAGGCTTCAGAGGTGAGTGGCCTTTTTCAGCTAAAGGCTGTAGGAGCTCTCTGGCATGGTGCCATGTCTGGACAGAGACTGAGCAACTGAGAATTGTAGAGAGTAGTTTCACTCACCAGAGTAGAGAAGTGGTGTGGACGTGGATGTGAAGGCCAGCAATGGTATCGGTGTGATGTGTCCACAGCAGACAGACCAATTCGCAAAAGGCCATCAGAACTGTGGATATTCCTCAGAGCAAAAAGGGAAAAACAAGCAAAAACAGAAAAAAAGAGGAAAAAAACAGAGAGGAATCCCACCTATCCTGACTTTAAGCCCTTAATCCGAGTCACGACACCATTTGTTAGATTTTTAAAAAGAGGTAGCTGAGTAAGAAGAGCACCACGCACTTGGTATTCAGGTAAGGGGTAGGTTTAGTCATTGTTCTGGCTGGCACCAGGCCATCTTGGCCCTCCACGCGGCTGGGAAAGGCCGGGAAAGACCTGGGAAAGAGCTGGGAAAGAGAACTGAGAAAGATCGCTGGGAAAGAGAGGTGGAAAAGAGAGAGAGCTGGGAAAGAGAGAGCTGGGAAAGACAGAGAGTTGGGAAAGAGAGAGCTGGAAAAGAGAGAGTTGGAAAAGTACTATGAATTCTTGAATCATTTCTAGGAAGAGGGATTATGGGAAAGTTTGCAGGTATCAGGTCTTTGTTATGGTAGGCGTGAGGTTTCTACACAGCAAACATAGAGCCTCCATGATTTAAGAAGCCTTTCATTGGGTCTGGTACTCGTTAATTCTGTTGAAATACTTTCCCTTTTACCTCTTGAAAAATAAGTTCCAAAATAGAGTTTATTTTAACTTCCATCACTAAAAGTTCTTCCTTTTACTCTATGGGCAGTTCACACATGACCAAAATTTAAACCAGCTGGTTTTACTGCATCATATACCTTTGCTATGTATCAAATTTTTCATCCTAATCCTCAAATCATGTAATAATTTGCCTATTTATGACTGAATTGTAGTTCCTTTATTAATAAAAGCTAATGGGAAAGGATTGTGTATTTAGTTGATGAATAGACCTACATTTTATTTCCCTGAGATACTGTAGCAGAGTATTAAAAGGAATGTAATATATATATTTGGGGGGGGGGGTCCCATCGAGGGGCCTGAACCTGGGCCTGAGCACTGTCCCTCAGCTCTTCAGCTCAAAGCTAGTGCTCTACCACTTGAGCCACAACGCCACTTCCAGCTTTTTTATTTTTGCTTATGGGATCCTGAGGAATCTAACCCAGGGCCTGCAAGGTAAGCACTCTACCACTAAGCCAACTTCCCAGCCTGGTATGTAATATTTTATTGATAAGTCTATCCCTTAAAATGAATATATTTTGGGGCTGGGAAGGTGGCTCAGTGGTAGAGCGCTTGCCTTGCATGCCTGAGGCCATGGGTTTGATTCCTCAGCACCATATAAGGAAAAAGAAAAAAGCCAGAAGTGGCGCTGTGGCTCAAGTGGTAGAGCGCTAGCCTTGAGCTGAAGAGCTGAGGGACAGCGCCTAGGCCTAGAGTTCAGGCCCCACGACGGGACCCCCCTCAAAAAAAGTAATATATTTTAGGATGTCATTATTTTAATGTGAATTATGTAAATGTTGATAATATGCTGTTGGTTATACATTTAGTTTTCAAGAGTTTCACTTAATTGCTTTTTTTGCCCACATATGGTACAAGTCTATTTGCAATTGTTTTAATGGCACTAATAGTATAGTTTATATAGAGAAAATAGAGTTATTTTAGGACCCTATGATTGGTTATAGTATTAATAACACAATTAATTTGAAGTATCAATATTTCTCACCAATTACTGACTCTTAATGAGGTTGCGTGTGGAGTTTTGGAGTGCAAATGAGATGGTGGATGTATAGAGTTGTAAGGAAGTGTTTAGGGACCATTAAAAGGCATTGGGTGACCCCAAAGTGTAGGTCCCTGGTCTTCTGTGAGTAACTAGTTCTAGGAAGGTCTCAGGAGAGATCTGCATTGCTTGAGACACATTGTGCTCCTGATATGCATACCCCTGGCCCACCTAGATATGTCCTTTCTGGAGGCCTGGCTCTCTTGTGACTTTATCTATGAAGCACCCAGCCCTCATGGGGATTTGATATTTCAGTAGCTCTTAAAGCCTAGGCAGAATAGAAGACAGAGCTAACCTCTCCCAGTTCCCAGGTCTTGCTTTGAATGGATGGATGGAGAATAGGGGAGATATGAAGCTGTAGGTCAAGCAGGAGTGGCTCAGGTCATGTGCCAGAATCCCAGATGTTCCTTGTAATTGTAGAAGACTCCTATAGCTTCTACAGTGCAGTGCAGGGCAATGAATATTGGCATTGAAGGCAGGGACAACATCAGGTATCAGATGTGCCTCCTTTAAACATGTCCAGGCCTCAGCCTGCATTTTGTCCTCTGAGAAATTGGGATGGTTTTCTTTCCTGATGGTCTTGCTTTGTGTCTATGAGATCCACTTGGAAGTCTTGCTGAGAAGGTGATGCTGTGATTCCCTCATCTGGGCAAGGAAGGCAGGAGGAAGAGAAGAGAGTGTGAGAAACAGAATCCTTCTCTAAGCTTGTCCTAAGGAGGTCTGTCTATGTGGTAGATAGTGCTTCCAATCTGGCTTTGTGTCAGAGCCTCTGCTACCTGCCTCTGGCTTTACTGGATGGCACCCTTGGCTGCAGAGAGTATGGGCTCGGCTTGAATGTTCCTTGTCTCTTGTGTGTTGGTATACTAACCCGGCCTCCTGATTGACGGCTGAGAACCCTGTCTCACTTGGGGGTAAACTTATCTCCAAGAAGCTCCAGACCAGTCACCCCTCTGGGCATTTGATTTACTAGGGAACTCAAGCCTGAGCATAGCATGCACACAGCTGCTGCATTAGGGTGCCTGACAATATCATCAGCCCTTTAGTGCTCATTTGTGCATACTTGTTGATGTGGTGCCTGGAGCCTACAAGTCCAGCTTCCTTGTTACCCTGGAGCATTGAGGACTTCAGAGTGAGTACTCAGTGAGTACCTAATGGCACCCAGTACAGAACTGCTCTGTGTACTCACAGTAGTAGACATAGTGCTCAATTACTGTAGGTGATTCATAAGTGAATTAAGAGGGCACATGGAAGAAGGATTGGTTAGCTTGAGTTCATACCAAAAATAGATGAGAAATATTTAGGTCTTCACAGGAAGGTGATATTGGTTCTGAATATTGGGGGATGAGATATTCTTTGGTGGTCTCTGGGAAGAGTCTGAGGCCCTGGCAAGCTGTGCACTATTCTATTTGGTTCCTTGGTGCCAAATTACCTGTCTAATACTAAACGGTTCCTGTTAGCTCCAATCAGATCCTATTATACTAGTGCAATTTGAGTTCCAGCATCAAAAGCTCCTTGTTCAGTTAGCCGAGCTCTTTGAGTTAGTTACTAAATCTGTCTTTTGTGTGAAGCCTGCATGCTTGTCTTGGAAGAAAGTGCTGAAACATCAAATTATTTATGAAGCCTGTTTTCTTTGCTTACTCATAAAGGGATAAATAGCAGTTTTAGAGCCACAGTATTGGCCGGAAAGGAGGAACAATGGCTCATTGTCTTCTCTAGTTCTGAAGGATCACTGTTCCCATGGGGCTCTAAAACAGAGCTAGCTGTGGGTGTGATGGGTTTAATCAAAACTGCTACAAAGACTTTACAAATAGGGCACAAACTCTTGAGAGTGTTTACATAGATATGAGTCTTTTTTGTATTCATGTAAGTAAATCAGTAGTACATTCCTCAGAATAAATACAATTTGTGCATTGTAGAAAATGTGTGTAATAGAGATAAAGCATGATGAAAAACTAATTCCATATCTCAGCAGAAAGGATGGAACACTACCAACACCTTAATGTACAATGTTTTAAATGTCTCTAAGCATGTGTGTCTATCTTACCTTTAGCATATACCTACTAACACTTTTAAAAGAAGGGCATTAAAAGTGTATTTTCTTTTTATTTTCATCACAGCCACGGTCTCTCTCTGGTTCACCAGGTTGCCCATTGACTTGACAACTCTCCCATAGTCTTAGCTGATCTGTTGTCATCACCCTTCCAATAAGACCTGTTGCAACAATGAGAAGTACAAAATGTCATGTCAAAACCAGCTTTACAATGTCGGTGTGGGGGGGGAGGGGGGTATAATTGGGTGGGGGGAGGGGGGTAAAATTGGGTGGGGGGAGGGGGGAGGCGGGGAAGGGAAGTGAAGGGTAAACAAAGGAGGAGGCTGCAATGCTTGGTAAGAAATGTATGCATTATCCTGCCCATGTAATTGTAGCCCCCCCTGTACAGTATGTTCTCAAATAAAATAAAATACAATTAAAAAAAAAAAGAAATATTCTTAGCCTTACTAAGAGCACATAACTTGTGGGGGTGAGGTTATCACAGGAGTTACAGCTCTGTGGCACTTAGAGTAGGGTTTCTAAGTAGTCCCAGGACAGGAGTTGGAATGGCTCTGTCATTTAGGAAATACCAGGTTTCTCTGAGTCCTTGGTGGAATGGTATTGGATAGGCCCCTTTATGGCTTACCCTAAGTTTTTGGGACAGTCAGGACTGAGTTGTGCTATGTCTCCAGCTCTGTCACTTGTCACTTTGTGGGTCATTGAAGATGCTTTTCACTGCTTGCAGATGGCTCCAGTGATGTTTATAGAAACAGTTTCATCAGAACATGCAGTATTTGGGAAATAGCATGGGAAATACTTGGCTCTGTGGACCTTCTTGTCAGTGTGGGGAAGTAAAATTACACAAGAAGGGACCAGAAAAAATTGTGTCTTCTCCTGATTTTAAGAAAACCTAGAGTTTTTTTCTCTTTGCCTCTCATAATGAGTGTCAAAAAGTTCCATCTTGTTGCTGCTACAAAAGAATACTTGCTCAGTGTCCAGGTTCTCACATCCAGCCACTCCAGAAGGGGGAGATGAGTGTGTTCTTGAAGTCTGCTGAGGACTCCATTCTTAGTTGGAGTCCAAGACCCAGGTACCACCTGTTCATCTTGACAAGTTAAAGGCATGAGAGTCTGTGGCTCACCTCACCTCTCCCCTGCAGGACTTGGGCAGGAAATGTGAGGCTCAGCTACTTTGCCAATAACTGGCATATACCCAGGTACTTCCAGTGTCATAAAAAGGAACAGGATTTTCCCTGTGTCCCTTTACTTCTCTGATAGAAAAGAAGTAATGATTAATTTGTTTAATGCTGGTGATATTCAGCTATTGTGATACCAAGCGGTATATCTTTGAAGTTTGAGTCTGAAATGTTCCCTAAAGGCCCATGTGTTATAGACTTTGTGGCCACCCCATGATGAAGCTGGCAGAACATTCAGCTGTGTGCAGTGATCACCTCATAATTTTGTATTATGCCTGTCATCCCATTAATTGGGAAGCATATTAAGATTATAGGGAGGCATGAGTCAAGTGTTAGAGTGGCCTTCCAGCAATCATAGAGCTCTGAGTTCAATCCCTAGGACTTCAAGCAACCATTCAGAAACACACCCCATGCTATGGTAGAGTCAATCTTTTTATTCCACAGCTGAGGTGACCAGCTCCCAGTCTTGCCTACCTTCCTTCCTGCCTCCCTCCCTCTTTCCACTTCCCTCGCTACCTCTCTTTCTTTCCTTCCTTCTTTCCTCTCTCTCCCTATCTTCTTCCTTCCTTCCTTTCTTTCTTGTTTTTGACCTTATAGAAACTCTTGCCTTGTAATCTGTGTTTACTTCACGTTTGTCTTCTGAGTGTGAAGATAGTTTTTCTCCCAAATGCTACAGCAGGTAATCATTTAATATTTTATGTGTTTCCCATCTGCATATTTGTTTGCTTGTTTATCTTGTTTAGGTTTGAACTCAAGACTAGTTTGCTGGGCACATGCTCACACAGCCACTTGAGACACATCTCTACTCCTTTTTAGCTTCAGTTATATTTTATATAGGACCTCATGTTTTTTGTCTTAACTAGGCAGAACCAACATCCTCCTGTCCACAGCTTCCTGGAGTTTGAGATGGGATACATGCACAATCATCCCCAGTTTATTGAGATGATGTTTCAATTTTTTGTGCAAGATGGCCTCCAACTTTGATCATCTTGATCTCCACCTTCTGAGTAGCTGGGATTTGGGGGGACAGACATGCACCATCCCATCCTTGGCTTTGAAAAACTTCTTCATTTTATGTGTTTGTTGTCTGTATCTGGGGGCCTTTTCCCCCACCGTGCCTCTTTCTTAATGAATAGAGATGTTATTCATTTTGTTCTCTGGTTAGGTTCATGTAAGATGTCAGCAAACTTTTTTGTGTGTGGCAGTCTTGGGGTAGAACTCAGGACCTGAGTACTGTCCCTGAACTTTTTTGTTCTAGGCTAGTACTCTACCACTTGAGCCATACCCCCACTTCTGGATTATTGGTGGTTAATTGAAGATAAGATTCTCATGGACTTTTTTGTCAATGCTAGCTTTGAACCATGATCCTCACGTTTCAGCCACCTGAGTAACTAGGATTATATGCATGAACCATCAGTGTCCAGGTGTCAGCAGACATTTTTAAGGGGGAATGAACAAATGGGTAGTAGTTCATTTTCACCTGTCTGTAGGTGTTTAATATTGGTCTGATTTTTTTTGCTTAGCTTTTCCTTGGGTGGAGTTAAAAGTTTCTGCTTTTCAACAAAGGATATTAATGTCTACTGAAGGAATAAGAGCTATATCTTAGAGAGACCATCCATATTCTTTTTGAATAAATGCTTATCTATGACAATCTGGATATGCATATTTCCTCGCAGGTTTTAGAAGCTCAGAATCTTCAGCAATTCAGCTTACCACAGACTCTAAATTATTTCATTCAGGTCTCCTGTTTCTAGGATTTCTGAAATTTTGAATTCTCTCCTTTCTTAGAAATTACAAAATAGGTAATTCTGTTATGCATTTCCTTTGATTTTACTGGGACTTTAGAGTGGTCTTCGATAAATAAATGGGTGAATAAACAAACTTTCTGTGATCTAACAACATACTTCTGGTGATTTAGCTGAAAGTATTACATTCATTTTTCCTAATGATCTCATTCTTCTCTGTTCAAATTGTTGTCAGTCACTGATCAATGTTGCATATAAATTGAGGTCTCAAAAGCAAAATAATCCATAGCCTTCAAAATGGATACAGTCCCGTAATTATGAAGAACAACTACCTTCAAAGACCTCTTGTTATTAGAGAAGTGCCTTATAAACCCACTGAGGGAATCTTTGGAGTGAATTTTGTAAGTTTCCTAAGGGCAGGATCATGTTCATACAATTCTGAGCACTTTCTGAGTGTTTTGTTATGTTGGCTTTTTGTCTTTCTTCTCTCAATGTCAAGTCTTAACATGTAAGTACTCAGTAGTACAGTTAATCAGGAGTGCAGCAGACTTGGTTTACAAAGAGGTGACTCCCAGTCACTTGTTTGTACAACTTCATTCTCATTGGACCCTCTATGGGCTCTTATTAAGACCTTCAATATTGGGAAAAGGGAGGAGGACTGAAAGGGGATAGGCTTGACTCAATTGTCAATAGGTGAGGACTGTTTATTGAGGAACACCAAGGGGCACAGACCTTCCTACAGTTTGGAGGTTGTGGGTAGGAGCTGGGCTTTTCATCTGAGCAAGGAGGCAGAGATGAATGAAAGGGCCTAGTCTAGTGAATTGTGCCTTTCAAATGAGCTCACGTGGGATGTTCACAGCTGGGTTCAGGCACATCAAACAAACATACCTGGGAATTTGTCTGGCATCTGTATGGACCAGGGACAATAGGGTGGGAGTCAATCCTTCACTCTACATCTGATACTGTTGCCTTTGGTAGTCCTGTGACAGAACACCTTTTGACACCTGAATTCTTTCCTGTTTTCCTCACATTTTCTGTCTTATTGCTTAAAGACAAGCTATAAAATACTATTTCCTACTCCTGTGATTATTGAGCTTATGAATTGTCAATGAGCCCTTATACACACGGGATGAAGTAAATTTCTTCCCTGGGGCTTCTGGGCCCTGTTTGGCTAAGGTTAGCCTTTACACACACACACACACACACACACACACACACACACACACACACACACACACACACACACACTCACACACACACACACGCACACACATGCACACAACTTCAGACTCTCATTGTTTCTAGGCTTTCTCCACGGTATTCATTGTCCCAATCAGAATTACTTAAATACTGAAAATTGGACCCTATTAATAATTATTCTGGGACAATGGCACAAGTTGGTTGGACTCAGAGAACAGGAACACATGATCATTTTAGGTATATATTACTCTTGTTCTCTTTTCCCCTTGATCTCCATTCTTTTCTACTTAGTTCAGCTCAAGACTCTCTTGTCTTTAGTGGCTTATTGCTAGGAAGCTTCTCTGAATGAAGTCTGAGTTTACTAGGTCAAAATGATGAGGCTCCATGTCAGAAGCCATTTTGTTCTTCAGCTCAGTGTTTAACTTCTGGGGTAACATTTTGGAGTGTGGGTTCTATAGCAGGCTGTGTCCTGGCTATTAGTAGCAAGAACTAGACCACAGAGGGCCCAATGTCACTAAATTGTCTGTGTTTGTTGTACATATATGTCTTATATTTGCCATTTTTTTTGCTTTTCAAGTCCCCTATTCTTAGAGAAGATCAACATTTTAAAGCAGTACCTATTTAAGATAAAAGCCATTTTATTAATGTTAATGATTAGCATATCTAATCACTTAGCTACCTTCTTATATCTTTTACAAAAAAATTGTTGAAGCTTCACACCTCTTGTTTAAACTTCTGTAAAGAGATTAAAGGGTCAATATTAATACCATAAGAAGTACTTGATAAGCTATAAAATAGTATCCATGTGTTAGTCCTTATGTTCTGTTTCAAATAGTGAAATTTAATTCTTGACCAATAATGCTATATATCAAGTTGTATAACACTCTCAAAGAAGCTCAGCACTTATATAAGGAATCTACTCTCAAAAATGGATTTTTAAATTCTTTGTTTTGTATTTCTAGAGCTATGTTTTCATTGCTTATACCAATACCAGTTAGATATGTTGTATGGTCATTCTTTTAATTCATGGTTTTGCATTTTGCTCTTTGGAAAGTGTTTGATGATAAAGATACACTTTAAATTTAACATCAACAAACCTGTGCCTGTTTCATTTTCTACACAATTGAAATGTCAGGTAAGTGCTTTTCAGTTTTCCTTGGAATCAGAGTTCAGGAAGGGATCATTTAGATTCTTGCCTGGCGAAAATATCAGCAGTGGCAGTGGGCAGTGTTCCTAATCATGGCTACCATGGCAGATGTGGGTGGCAGCTCCAGCTGAGGTGTCTGCCCCTGGCACTGTGCCATCGGTGGCTTCTTGACACCAGTTCTGCAGATATGGAGACTCATTCTTGGTGTTGTGCCTCTTTTGCACCAAGAATATTCTTGGTGTGTTCTCTGGCTTTCCTGGATGTTTAGAGATGTTTGCATACATATTATAAAAAAAATTTAGCCTAGCAGAAGTAGAGAAAAATTATATAAGGAATCTTTACCTTTCAGCAGGCACACTTAAAAATAGTGCAAATTTTATTGTTTTCTTTGTTTACTGTTGCTATTAAAGAATTTAACAGTATTTTCACTTCAGTATAAGTCTCCAAGAAATAAAGACGTTTTCTTGTATAACTTTACTATTCTTCATCTTTTCTATTAAGTTAATAGCAGTTCTTTAATATTGTCATTTAAGCCTGTATTTCCTCGATTTTCTAAAAAAAAAAAAAAAGAACCAAGCCTCTGCCTTTTTGTGTGTGTGATATTGGTGACAGAACTCAGGGACTTGTGCTCCTAGTGTTCCTCCACTTGAGTAATTCCTCCAAATGTGCTCAATTCTCAGCTGAGGTCTTGCAAGCATTTCTGTCTAGGCTGGTCCCAAACATGTGGTTTGCACAGGAAGTAGAAATAGCCATGAGGAAAGACACATGTGGATGTGTAGTTGTGTATATAGCTATTGAAGGTAAAATATTCTTACACAGAGGCATCCCCTCTAAAGTCTAGTCACCCAATGTAGACTTGTACATGGTATTTGTAAGCAAGTTTGGATGGGGATAGAGATAGTGGTATGGAATAAATTTCTAGGAAGAAATAATTCTGCAAAGGGCATGTTCAGGTAAGTGAACAACCTAAGAAAATTAGAGATTTGTGACAGTTTCTCAGCAATTGCAGGCTGTGAAGGAAATGGCCCAGCAAGGTAAGTGTGCTTACAGAAGCTATAGGCCAAGGTACTTTGAACAATGACTGGTTTGGTTTGTCACCAGAATGTTCCTGCAGGGGTAAGAGTACTGGCTTATTTCAGATTGCTCAGCCTCAGGTCATCCATGCTAGTCTCCTTGCCATCAGTATACTAGTTTCATTGTGTGCCATAAGAAAAACACTTTCTTTGATGCTTATCATGATCAGGACAATTGTGAGGGCCATAAGGTTTCAGACTATGACAATAAATGTATTCATTCATTCATTCATTTTTGATGTTTCAGTGTTGTTCTGCCATAGGTCTTGCTGTGCAAGCCACAGTTGAGTCATACCTCAAGACTTCCTACCAACAAATGAATGAAAGTATTACAGGTATGTATCCATCTGTTTATTTCAATGAGATCTTCTATGTTGTATGGTTTCCAACCTTGAATTGATGATTCAAAGAAATCGCCAAGACTGTATACTAAAAGAAAAAAAATTCTTTGGATGCTTGTATATGAGAGCAACAGTCAGCAGCTATGTTAAAGAGCCTTGTGTCCTGAGATGGGTTGCATAGTGTGTATGCCTTTTAAGTTATGCCTGTGTGTCCCTGTTTGTATGTCCTGAGGTTTGAACTGAGGTCCAAGGTGCTGTCCTGAATTTTCTTTTCAAGACTAGTTCTCCATCACTATAATCTTGCATTTGAAAATTAATGTTTGTTTGTCATGGGGCTTGAATTCTGGGTTGACGTCCCTCAGTTCTTCAGCTCAAAATTAACATTCTGTCCCTTGAGCCATAGCACCTGTTTTCTGGTGGTTTAATGGAGGTAAGAGTTTCACGGACTTTCCTGCATAGACTGGCTTTGAACCATGATCCTCAGTTCTTAGCCTTCTGAATAGCTAGGATTACAGGCATGAGCCACTGGCATCCAGCTGGAAATTACTGGGTTTTTTAAACATAACAAATATTATTGACAAATAAACAATTGTGGCCTCATCAGAAGGAAGTCCAGTTGCTTTCCACCATTGTCCCATTCCTATAATCTTACCTCGGAAAGATGAGAACTGGAGAATCATGGTTTGAAGAAACTCCTAAAAACAAGTCCACAAAACTCCATCTGTAGTTAACGAATCAAAATACAGAATGGAGGCCTGATTCAGTTGGAAGAGTGTCAGCTTTGAGCAAGCAAACAAATCCTAAAAAACATGAGTTCATGTTCTTAGTTTAAGTGGTTGCAAAATATGTAGATGACATCCAGGCATACAGTCAAATAAATAGAAGATGATAGATCACACTTTCTTGTTGCAAGTTGATCCCACAAGGTAAAACAGCTCATAATACTGGATAAAATATAACTTTTAAATTATTAATTGGATTTGAAATGATACCCAATGCATACAATTCTTGCAGCTCCAAAAATAGCTCTTTGCACCCCCACAAATACCAGTTTTTGAAATCAGAGCCTTGCCCTTTCTTGCCTTTGCTTTCTCATCTAGCCAAGCTCTCTCTCTCTCTCTCTCTCTCTCTCTCTCTCTCTCTCTCTCTCTCTCTCTCTCTGTCTCTCATATAACTCTCATCCATGAGATTCAATTCCCTTGTCTTCCAAAAAATTCAGCAATTTTAATTGTTCTGTTTCCATACATGAAAATAAGTTACATCAAGACTTAAAACCTTTAGCTTTGGGATATACCACTTGGGTTAGCTGGTGGCATACTCATCATTAGACATTTGCAGTCCTAAGAATGGTTGTTACATCTATTGGGGAAGCAGAGGAGGAGCACTGGAGGGCTGCTTAAGCATCTTGAAGACCAAAGAGTACCAGATGTTTAAAGGAAGCCTTGGTTCTCCATCAGGTACCAGAAGAGGAGTGCAGAAAAGTTCTGGTAACTGTTGATTTTGCTATTAACTTTCACAGAAACCGTACTCCAATTTTGATTCAGGTGACCACCCACAAATACACCATTGGTGTATTTTCCAGGCATGAAGTATAAATCCAGCAAAGCATGAAATCCCTTGTAATGACTAATTTAACAAGAGCCCATGACTTTTTGAGAAGATTGGACCTGGGGCCTAAACCCAGGACATAGAGCGAAGGGAAAGGAAAGGCACTGGGCAGAGTAGAGTGACTGTGGCATCCCAAAATGGTTGATTAAAAGTAACAGCAATTATTGTGCATTTCAGTCTATTCTACATAGGTGGGTTTCAATACTGTAGCTGGATCCACTTACAAGGAATGGGACAATGGTTGGAGGCAAAGCGGCTTCTTCATTATATTTGTCAAGAATATTTTTGCCATTTTTTTAAAGCAGTAATTTTCAGCTGGGTGCTAGTGGCTCATGCCTGTAATCCTAGCTACTCAGGAGGCTGAAAACTGAGGATCATGGTTCAAAGCCAGTCTGGGCAGGAAAGACCATGAGATTTTTAAGACTTTTTATGTATCTAATCAAGCCTATTTCCCATTTCACCCTGACAAAAGCAATGTGAAATGTGTAAAAAATATCAGTTTCAAACAAAACTCAATCGAGCAAGATACATTTGCAGTTTGAAAAGTTACAAGAAAAGTAGTGCCTTGTGGTAAAGTTTCTTACTCAACAATTTCAAATGTCTCAGTGTCTGTGTATAAAGAGATTATGGCAAGGCACGAGTGGCTCATGTCTTTAATCTTAACTATGAAGGAGGCTTCAGCTGAAGGGTAGTGCTCTACCATTTGAGCCATAGCGCCACTTCTGGTTTTCTGGTAGTTCATTGGAGATAAGTGTCTCACAGACTTTCCTGCCTGGGCTGGATTTGAACCACATCCCTTAGATCTCAGCATCCTGAGTAGCTAGGATTACAGACAACACCTGGCTAAAAGTACAATTTATTAAACATTGTCTATATTATTTTTTGTTGATTATGACATCAGTGGCAAAACATATAGTAATAAAAGTGGCAACTCTTGGGTCTGGGAAGGTGGCTCAGTGGTAGAGTGCTTGCCTTGCATGCATGAGGCCCTGGGATCGATTCCTCAGCACCACATAAGCAAAAAGAAAAAAGCTGGAAGTCGCACTATGGCTGTAGTGGTAGAGCGCTAGCCTTGAGCTGAAGAGCTGAGGGACAACGCCCAGGCCCAGAGTTCAGGCCCCACGACTGGACCCCCCCCCAAAAAAAAAGTGGCAACTCTGCAAAAATCATAACAAACTACATAACAAACTCCATTAACAATTATGATAGAAATAGGTCAGAGAGAACTAGATGATTTAAAAGGTCCTTTTTCTAATTCTAAAATCATATGATTTAAACAATGATTCATATTAAATACTTATGTGGTAAGCACTGTGAAAGATACAAACCAAATGTTACTGAACTACTGAGTCAAGGAATTAAATTCTACAGAAGGTATATAGGTTCAATTTTATAAGAGTACCTCACAAAATCCAGTTAAACTGCTTACTAAATCAGACTGTGGTCTATATATCTATCAAATAAAGAAAAGACAAAAGGCTGTGTGAAAGTAGTTCATGCCTATAATCCTAGCTACCCAGGAAGCTGAGATCTATAGATCATGGTTTGAAACCAGTCTAGGCAAGAAAGCCCAAGAGTTTCTTATTTCCAATTAACTACCAAAAAAGCCAGTAGTGGGGTTGTGGCTCAAGTTGTAGACTACTAACCTTGAGTAAAATGTCTCAGGGACAGTGCCTAACCCTAAATTCAAGCCCTAGGGTCAAAATCAAACAAGGAAAGAAAAGACAAAGGGACTTCTGAAAGACACATCAGAAATTACTACTAGCTGCTATTAATATGTATGTGGCAGAAACTACATTCTTTCTTCACAAATAAAGAACCAGTGAGTGGGGCTGGGAAGGTGGCTCAGTAGTAGAGTGCTTGCTTTGCATGCATGAGGCCCTGGGTTTGATTTCTCAGCACCACATAAGCAGAAATAGTTGGAAGTGGGGCTGTGGCTCAAGTGGTAGAGCACTAGCCTTGAGCAGAAGAGCTGAGGGACAGTGCCAGTTCAGGCCCCACAACCAACAAAAACAAACAAATAAATAATGAGGTTTGGGGTTATGGATAAATGACAGAGCATAGTATACACAAGATCCTGAGTTCAATATTCACCACAAGTGCAAAAAAGTGGGGAAGGAGAAAGAAAAAACCATATGACATAGTAATTTACAAATGTCCATTAGCATGTAAGAAGAGAAACAGCCAGGCCCCAGTGGCTCACACCTGTAATCCTAGCTAAGGATCATGGTTCAAAGCCAGCAGGGGCAGAAACGTCCCTGAGACACTTATCTCCAATTAACCACTCAAGAAAACAGAAGTGTTGCTGTGACTCAGAGGTAGAGTGCTAGCCTTGAGAAAAAAAAATGCTCAGGGACAGCACCCAGGCCCTGAGTTCATGCCCCGCAATAGACAAAAATTTAAAAAGAAAAAAAATCACATTATTTATCAATTTAAGGTAACTCTAATATTTTGTTCCAGCTTCATTCCATTACTCCCTGTCCATTCGCTCACCTCTCATAATACTAAAGTAGTTAGCACTGGATCTTCTTTGGTATTAGTTTTTTTCCTTGTTTGCTTGAAATCCATCCAAATCGTTTTCATTTTCTCTACACAGTCATTCTCCCTTTTTTTTCAGGTTGTAAATAATTCTAAATAGTTGCTCCTTCTCAATTCCTTGATCTCTTCAAATAATTCTTGCTTTGTAGGTTACTTTAATGTCCACTGTGTTTCTTTGGATCTTTATATCAATAAGCTCTACTGATGTCTCAATGAAGTTCATTGATTCAGCTTCCATTTTTGTGATCGAACTTCAATAATAATACTCACATCTTGGAATCAGAAATGGTCTCAAGATGGGTTTCTGACATTGGGGGCCTAATTTAGGTAAGTCTAACTATAGTGAAGATCCTGCAGCAAGTAATCCACTAGTAATCCACAATATACAGCAGGACCACAGATAATTAAATTATCATGCAAAGCTGTTTGAGATGAAGTGCCATTTGAAACCAAACAGTTAGAGAATGAAGTAGAAAAGCAACTCACCATTATTGCATTATCTTTGCCAAAAAACTAAATATTACTAAACAATTTGCAAAAACAATCTCAGGGATTCAGGAACACAGCTCAAGACAGACAAAAAGTCAGGTAGTAGTAATTTAAATCTATAGTCCTAGCTACTCAGGAGGCTGAACCTTGAAGGAAAAGTCTTCAATTAACCGGCAAAAAGCCAGAATTAAAGGTGAGGCTTAAGTAGTAGAGTGTCCAGCTATGAGCAAGCAAGCCAAAGAAGAGTGAGAAGCTCTAATTTCAAGCCTCAGTACTAGAAGATACTCAGAAAACTCAGAGAATTTCCATGGTGGCTTTTAAAGAATCTCTTATATCCTGTAACCCTAGAACATACAAGTTCAAGAACCAGACTCTAATTATGCTGAACACTGAATTATCTTTAATGGTGAGTCTAACCAAGTTTCTCCTAAAAAGTTTCAATTTGGAGATAATTAGGAAATAAAGGACCTTGGTTGAGAGCTTTCAGAATTACATAAACCTAAAAATTGTGAACCCCAAGTATCTCCAAAATAATTTTTACCCATCCCTCCTCTTTGAAGTAACTAGCCTTCTACTGCTCAAAGATTTATTCATGACTACAAGAAGCAGCTGACTTATGAGTATTTCCAAAATCCACCTGCACTGCTGCCATTAAAAACTTACTCAAGGGCTAGGAAGTTGGCTCAGTGGTAGAGCACTTGCTTTGCATGCCTGAGGCCCTGGGTTCGATTCCTCAGCACCACATAAGCAAAAAAAAAAAAAGAAAAAAAGAAAAAAGAAAAAACCTGGAAGTGGCTCTGTGACTCAAGTGGTAGAGTGCTAGCCTTGAGCTGAAGAGCTGAGGGACAGTGCCCAAGCCCAGAGTTCAGGCCCCACGACTGGACCCCCCCAAAAAACTAACTCAAATCTCAGTTTCTACAGGAGAAATGCACAGCTGACACTAGAGATAACAACATATATAACAAAAGATTTGCCTGCTTTTTTTTTTTTTGGTCATGGGGATTGAAGTCCGGGCTTCATCACTATCCCTCAGCTCTTCAGCTCAAGGATAACGCTCTACCACTTGAGCCACAGCACCACTTCTGATTTTCTAGTGGTTTGTTGGAGATAAGAGTCTCACGAACTTTCCTGCTCCAGCTGGCTTTGAACCTCAACCCTCAGATCTAGCCTGCTGAGTAGCTAGATTACAGGAGTGAACCATCAGTGCCAGGCATGAGTACATTTCTTTTTTTTTCTGATTTTTTTTAATTTAATTTTATTTTATTTGAGAACATACTGTACAGAGAGGCTACAATTACATGGGCAGGATAATGCATATATTTCTTATCAAGCATTGCAGCCTCCTCCTCTGTTTACCCTTCACCTCCCTTCCCAGCCTCCCCCCTACCCCCACCCAATTATACCCCCACACCGACATTGTAAAGTTGCTTTTGACATGACATTTTGTACTTCTCATTGTTGCAACAGGTCCACCTGAATCCTTAAACGACTTGTTTGTCCCCATCTCCTCCACATGTTATATTGACATCAAATATAGTGAAAGCGGGGGTTACACTGTGGGGGAGGGACATACAAAGCAACAAAGAAATAATCTTATAAATGCGTTAGAAACACATCCATGAAAGAAACGAAAACATTAAAATATATATTTAAGGGTTCATTTTCCTAACATCACATTATCTGACCTTTTCCGCTTGACTCATACCTATACTAGATATTGCAAATAAGGGAAACCATGGACCTATGCTTCTTTGGGCCTGGCTTACTTCACTTAATATAATTTTTTCCAAACCTTTCAATTTCCTAACAAATGGGGAAATGTCATTCTTTCTGATGGAGGCATAGAATTCCATTGTGTATATATACCACATTTTCTTGATCCATTCATCTACTGAGGGGCATCTGGGTTGGTTCCATATCTTAGCTATGGTAAATGATGCTGCAATAAACATAGTTGTGCTGGTAGCTTTAGTGTGGTCTTGTTTGTAAACATTTGGGTAAATGCCCAAAAGTGGGATTGCTGGATCATAGGGGAGATCTTTGTGAAGTCTTTTGAGGAACCTCCATACTGCTTTCCAAAGTGGTTGAACAAATTTACATTCCCACCAAAAATGAAGTAAGGTTCCTTACTGTCCACATCCCCTCCAGCATCTGTTGTTGTTAGAGTTCTTGATTTTTGCTGTTCTAACTGGAGTGAGGTGATATATCAATGTTGTTTTGATTTGCATTTCTTTTATGGCTAGGGATGTTGAACATTTCTTCCTGTGTCTATTGGCCATTCTTCTTTCTTCTTCAGAGAATCTTCTCTTTAAGTCTTTCGCCCACTTATTTATTGGGCAGTTGTTTCTTTGAGGATTTGTTGTTGGGTGGTTTAATTTTTTGAGTTCCAAGTATGTTTTAGATATGAGACCCTTGTCCGTTGTATGGCTAGTAAAGATCTTCTCCCAATCGGTAGGCTTTCTATTGATCTTGCTAGCTATGTCATTTGCCCTGCAGAAGCTCTGCAACCTTATGCAATCCCATTTGTCCAACCTTTCTTTGATTTGTTGTGCTTCTGGGTCTCTATTCAGAAAATTTCGGCCTGAGCCAAGGAGACCTAGGGTTTCTCCTATTCCATCCTGTAATGTTTTCAGAGTGTCTGCTTTGAGTTCAAGGTCTTTGATCCATTTGGAGTTGATTCTGGTGCAGGGTGATATATAAGGATCTAGCTTTAGTTTTCTACATGTAGTTAACCAATTTTGCCAGCACCATTTAATGAAGAGGCTGTCTTTCTTCCATTCTATTGTTTTAGCTTCCTTATCGAAGATTAGATGGCTATAGGTCTGTAGGTTCATTTCTGGGTTTTCAATTCTATTCCATTGGTCCTGAGGTCTGTTCTTATGCCAGTAGCAAGCTGTTTTGATTACTATGGCTTTATAGTAGAGTTTGAAATTTGGTATTATTATTCCTCCAGCAGTGTTCTTTCCGTTGAGGAGCGTTTTTGCTATTCGGGGTCTTTTATTGTTCCATATGAATTTTTGGATTGCCTCTTCTATTTCCTTGAAGAATGAGGGTGGAATTTTGATAGGTATCTCGTTGAATTTGTAGATAGCCTTGGGAAGTATTGCCATTTTCACGATGTTAATCTTGCCAATCCAGGAGCATGGGAGGTTTTGCCATTTTTTAAGTTCTGTGTTGATTTCCTTTTTCAAGATTTTAAAGTTTTCATCATAGAGGTCCTTCACTTCTTTGGTTAAGTTAATTCCTAGGTATTTTATTTTTTGTGGGGCTATTACGAATGGAGTTGCTTTCCTAATTTCAGCCACACTTTTCTCATTGTTGGCATATAGAAAAGCCATTGATTTTGGGGGGTTAATTTTATAACCTGCTACTTTGCCAAAGTTTTGAATCAGCTTGAGTAATTTGGGAGTGGAGTCTATGGGATTCTTTAAATACAAGATCATGTCATCTGCAAAGAGGGAGAGTTTTATTTCTTCTTTCCCTATTTGGATCCCCTTTATGTCTGCATCTTGTCTTATTGCTGTAGCTAGGCATTCTAATACTAGATTGAAGAGAAGTGGAGAGAGTGGGCATCCTTGTCTTGTTCCTGAGTTAAGAGGAAATGGCTTTAGTTTTTCACCATTGAGTATAATGCTGGCTGTAGGTTTGTCATATACAGCCTTTATTGTATTGAGGAATGATCCATGGATTCCTAATTTTTCCAGAACCTTCATCATAAAGGGGTGTTGGAACTTGTCAAATGCTTTTTCTGCATCTATTGAGATAACCAAGTGGTTCTTATTCTTGCTCCTGTTGATGTGATGAATAATATTAATTGATTTGCGTATATTGAACCAGCTTTGCATCCCTGAAATGATTCCTGTTTGATCATGGTGTATGATTTTTTAGATGAATTGTTGAAGTCGATTGGCCAAAATTTTGTTGAGACGTTTTGCATCAATGTTCATCAAAGAAATGGGTCTATAGTTCTCTTTCTTTGATGAGTCCCTGCCTGGTTTTGGGATGAGGGTTATGATGGCTTCATAGAATGTGTTCGGTAGTGAGCTTTCTCTTTCAATTTCATTGAAGAGTTGGAGGAGTATTGGTGTGAGCTCTGCTTTGAAGGCCTTGTAAAATTCCGCTGTAAAACCATCTGGTCCTGGACTTTTCTTAGCTGGGAGGTCTCTTATTGCTGTTTCTATTTCAATGTTTGATATGGGCCTGTTAAGCTGGTATAACTCATCTTGGTTTAGTTTTGGCATGTCAATATTTGCTAGGAAAAGGTCCATTTCTGTCAAGTTCTCAAACTTATTAGCATAACGTTTTGAGAAGTTTTCCCTTATAATGTTCTGAATCTTGGTTGTTTCCGTGGTGATGTTTCCATTCTCATCTCTGAGTTTATTAATTTGGGTGTGTTCTCTCCTTTTTCTGATAAGGTTTGCTAAGGGTCTGTCAATTTTGTTAAGTTTTTCGAAGAACCAACTCTTTGTTTTGTTGATTCTTTCTATAGTTTTTTTGGATTCTAATTCATTTAATTCTGATTTAATTTTGATTATTTCTTTCCGTCTACTGGATTGGGGTTTATCTTGCTGCTCTTTTTCAAGGAGGTTTAGATGTGTCATTAAATTGTTAGTTTCAGATCTCTCCAATTTGTTGATGTAGGAGCTCAGAGCTATAAACTTGCCTCTGAGTACTGCCTTTGCTGTGTCCCAGAGGAGCTGGTAATTTGTGTGTTCATTTTTGTTGAATGGCATGAACATTTGAATTTCCTTTCTAGTCTCTTCCATGACCCACTCATGATTCAGCAGTGTGTTGTTCAGCCTCCATGTGATACCCGACTTTCTTTGGTGGCTTTTGGTGTTGAGTTCTAATTTTATTCCCTTGTGGTCAGAGAGAATGCAAGGTATAACTTCAATGTTTCTGAATTTAGACAAGTTTGCTGTGTGGCCTAAAATGTGGTCTATTTTAGAAAACGTTCCATGTGCTGATGAGAAGAACGTGTATTCTGATGCTGCTGGGTGAAATGTTCGGTAAATGTCTGTTAAGTCTAGTTGATCTATGCAGCTGTTTAGATCTGCGGTTTCTCTGTTGAGTTTTTGCCGAGTTGATCTATCTAGTGGGGAGAGTGGTGTGTTAAAATCCCCAACAATTAATGTCTTTGGATCTATATGGGATTTGAGGGAAAGTAGTGTTTCTTTGATAAATTTGGGTGCTCCATTGTTTGGCGAATAGATATTTAGAATTGTAATATCCTCCTGAAGGAGAGATCCTTTAATTAGTATGTAGCGACCTTCTTTATCTCTTCTCACGAATTTTAATTTGAAGTCTATTTTATCTGATATTAGGATTGCAACTCCCGCCTGTTTATGGGGGCCATTTGCTTGGTAGATTTTGTTCCAGCCTTTAACATTGAAAATGTGTTTGTTTTTACGGGCAAGATGTGACTCCTGCAGGCAGCAGATAGAAGGGTCTTGTTTTTTAATCCAACTAGTCAGTCTATGTCGCTTAATTGGAGAGTTCAATCCGTTAACGTTACGAGATTGGACTGAGAGGTATTGGGGGTTCCTGCCATGTTATCCACCTTCTTGGGGGCTGCGAAAACTGGGTTCTTCCTAAGGTTCTTGGATTCTCAGTTTGGGTGCAGTTTCTTATGAGTACATTTCTTATCAAGCATTGTTGCCTCTTTGTTTTTTCCCTGCCACCCCTTCCCTCCCATCTCCACAACTACATCCCTCCCTGCCCCATTTAAAAAAATTTTTTTTAACCTACTGGTCAAAGCTCTCATTGTTTTTTGTTTTTTTTTTTTTTTGTTTTTTGGGGGGGTTTAACTTGTCCTGGGGCTTAAATTTAGGTCCTGGGCATCTCCCTTTACTATTTTTGTTCAAGGCTAGTGCTGTACCACTTTAGCCACAGCTCCACTTCCTATATGTCGATGGTTAATTGGAGATAAAGAGTCTCACAGGATTTCCTGCTCTGGGTACCTTCCAATGGAGATTTCCAACCCTCAGTATGCTGAGAAGCTAGCATTATAGGCACCCAGGTTCTGATTGCTTTTTGATATTCACGGTGGAAAACTTACACTGACTTTATCACGCCTCTGACTGAACTGGATCTTTGATTACTATTCTTACAAAAACTTATTATTATTATTATAAAGGTGATTTACAGAGGAATTACAGTTACAATAAGTTAGGAAAAGAGTACTTTTTTTGTTGTTCATTGTGGGGCTTGAAATCTGTCCCTCAGCTCTTCAGCTCAAGGCTAGCACTCTACCACTTAAGCCACAGTGCCACTTCCAATTTTTTCTGTTTATGTGGTGTTGAGGAATTGAATCCAGGGACTCATGCATGCGAGGCAAGCACTCTACCACTGAGCCACCTTCCCAGCCCTCCAAGAGGATATTTGTTTTGGACAATGTCACCTCTTCCCTCTCTCTGTTTTTCCATCCTGTCCTCACTCACAAGTTATAGAGTTTTTTCAACATAGTGAATACCACTGTTGCATTTGTTCACTAATGTTCTTTATTTTTATTATATTTCCCTATATTTTTGCTAATTCTCACTATGTTTACATCAGATTTAAAACGTCACATGAAATGTCTATAAGTATTATATAGAATATATATTATATATAGAATATATAATTATATAATTATAAAATCACAAAGTGTAAGGTATGTTAGTACTATTGTGTATTAAGATGAATAATTATATTAAAATATAAAGGAAGGGATTGTCGATGATTTTGGAGTAGTACAGGACTGGCTTTTGAACTCAGTGCATGTACTAGGTCAGTGTTCTACCACTTGAGCCAATACAATGCAAAAGATTTTCATTAAAATGAATGTATTTGTCCTAAAAGAAAAATCAGTACTTTGAAAGGGTTAACATCTTAGTACATGAAAAATTCATGAAGTAAAGATAAAATATCCTCATGCATGTGTCTTTGTTCCTGAGAATTGAATGTAGAGCTCTATCACTGAGCTATATTCTTAATCCTCTATATTCTCTCTTTTTTTTTTTTTTTTGGTCAGTCATGGGACTTGAACTCTGGGCCTGGGCACTGTCCCTCAGCTCTTCCGCTCAAGGCTAGAGCTCTACCACTTGAGCTGCAGTGCCATTTCCAGTTTTTTGGTGGTTTATTTGAGGTAAGAGTTTCACGGATTTGCCAGCCTGGGCTGGCTTTGGACCACGATCCTCAGATCTCAGCCTCCTGAGTAGCTAGGATTACAGGCGTGAGTCTGGGCAACCATCTATATTCTTTAATACAGGGTCTCACTGAGTTGCCTAGGCTGGCTTCCAATTCCTGATCCTTCTACCTTCACCTCTATGATAGCTGGGATTATAGACAAGCACTCTGACCCTGTATGCCTTATCTTTCCATCAGGGTTCATCACCTGCTTCTTCTCATCCATTTAAATATTTGTTAGAAAAATTGATTATCTGCCAAGTATAGGCAATGCATAAGATGATGTCTACTTCTAAGTAGTTTACAACTACCAAGAAAGATTGTAAATAGGTGCCACTGGAAGATGAAGCCGAGCCTTTCCAGATAGGATTTTTGGCCTGAGTCATTTCAGAAAGAGTTAAACAGAATGCTCTGCTGGTGGAAAACAACCTAGGGAGTGGTTCCATTGTAGGTGAAATGACCCAAGTAGGAGTTTGTATGTTTAAAATTTAGTGAACCATTACCATTTCTTTAATTTTTTGAGTACGATACAAAATACCAATGGAATCTAATGCAGATGATCAATTCTTGAGTGTCAGCTATGATGAAGTTGTTTTACACTTTTTGCTTACAAAAGGATTACAAATTGCAGTTCATGAGACTTTCTGAATTTAGTTCAGGGAAAGGTCTTTTTCTTTTTCTTTTTTTTTTTTTTTTTTATCAATTTATGGTGGGATTCAGGTCCTCAGAACCCAGGAATATTGAGATCTATTAATTAGGTACAGTCAAAACCCTTTTTTCAAAATATAACTGTGATGTTCCAAAGTTGTTTTATTTTCAAACTATTTGATACTTAATTTTCTTTAAAAAGACAGTTCTTAAAAATAAATCACAGTTCTAGTTATGGTACCTAGGAAGAGGAGGTGGGGGAATACCCATTAGATAGAGAATCATGGAGTGAGAAGCTAAGTATTTCCCAAGAATTAAAAGAGCACTTTGGGGTCTGGGAAGATGGCTCAGTTGTAGAGCGCTTGCCTTGCATGCATGAGGCCCTGGGTTCGATTCCTCAGCACCACATAAGCACAAAGAAAAAAGCCAGAAGTGGTGCTGTGGCTCAAGTGGTAGAGCACTAGCCTTGAGCGGAAGAGATGAGGGACAGCGCCCAGGACCAGAGTTCAGGCCCCACGACCGGACACACAAAAAAACACCAAAGATCACTTTGTTCCTTGATTTTGTTTTATATTTATATATTTTCATGAAAACAATGTGTACAGTAGTGTGCCCAAATCTTCAGTATGTGGCTTGATGGACTTTTACAATGTGCCTTGATCCCTTCTCCTTCCAGGTCTTTAGCAATTTCAGTTTGTTTCCTTTTTTCCCCTAGTCTACCTTTTCAGTAGAGTCTTACTAGAATAATCCTTAATATAATAATCCTTTGGTATTTTAAGCTAACAGTTCCCTTTAGGAAAATCTGTTTAACTCTTTTGTATATGATTTGACTTTGAAACATATTGCAAGCTTCTTGTCCCTGTGCTCTTGAGCTCAAGGCGAGCACTCTGCCACTTGAGCTCCAGCGCCACTTCCAGTTTTCTAGTGGTTTTATCTGAGATAAGAGTCTCACCGACTTTCCTTCCTGGACTGGCTTTGAACCTCGATCCTCAGCCTCCTGAGTAGCTAGGATTACAGGCCACTGGCACCGGCACTAGAGGTAGTTTAAAAATAAGATTTTGTTATTATTAAAGTGTTTTGTACAGGGGTTACCATTTCTTAAGTAATGAGTACATTTCTGTTTTGGAACTTTGTCACCTCTTCCTGTTAGCAGTACTTTTGAAAATAACTTAAAATATTTGCCTAACACGTAGTAAGCGTTTGAACAAACTCTTAAAGCTGTTTACTAGCAGAAAGAAGCATATAAACCAACATAATAGTATAAGGATGGAGGGGACAAGTAGAGAAATTAAGGTTCTTAGAACTATTGGTTGATTATTCTGTTATTGTCTTAAACCCTCATTATTATAGATTATGAGTCCAGATTTTCTATTCTGTAATGCTTACACAGATAGATACTAGGGTCAGCTCTTGTATTTGCAGTCAACTTGTTTTCTAATTAAAATGTTTTGTATTTGTCCTCCTCCTCTCTGAGATTAGGACTAAGACCCTGGTAATCTGATACTTTTGCTCATTGGCTTGGTGCTCTACCACCTGAACCACAACTCCAACCCCATGTTTTTGAAATTTCAAATAGAAATGTTATTTAACTCTTGGAACATACTAGTGCTTGGTGGCTTGAAAGATTGAAAACTAATAAAGGAACAGGTAACCCCATGTGATTCAGCCATACAATTGATGTATGTGTTCATTATACATTTCAGAGTGGGAAGTGTTGCTTTAAACTTTTGTTAATGTCAGCTTTTACATTACTCTGTTTATGCTTTCTAGAATGTCATTTAGAATTGTGAAGTAGATTGACATTCTTTTTTTAAATAATTTTTTATTGTGAAGATACTGTACAGAGGGGTTACAATCACATGAGCAAAGTAATAAGTACATTTCTTACCAAGCATTATTGCTTCCTCCTTTGTTTTCCCCCTACCATCCCTTCCCTCCCACCTATACAACTTACCCCCCCCCAAATTGTAAAGTTCATTTTTCTTTTTTTGGGGGGGAGGTCCGGTCATGGGGCCTGAACTTTGGGCCTGGGCACTGTCCCTCAGCTCTTCAGCTCAAGCCTAGCACTCTACCACTTGAGCCACAGTGCCACTTCCGGCTTTTTTCTTTTTGCTTATGTGGTGCTGAGGAATCGAACCCAGGCCTCATGCATGCAAGGCAAGTGCTCTACCACTGAGCCACCTTCCTAGCCCTTAAAGTTTGTTTTTTGACATAGCATCTTGTACATGTCATTGTTGCAATGGGTCAACCTGTATCCCTGTTTAAACAATTTATTTTTTCCCTTCTGCTTCCCAAATTATACCAACATCAAATTCAGTGAAAATGGGTTATACCGTGGGGGAGGGACATAGAAAAAAACAAAAAAAAATCATGTGGTACCTTATAAATACGTTACAAACAATAGCAAGAAAGAAAAAAAAACCACTTGATTCCTTATCTTGGTGTTCATTTCACTTAATATCATCTTATTTGACCTTTTCTGCTTGTCTCAGATATATAGTAGTTATAGCAAATAAGGAAAACCAATGGGACATATGTTTCTTTGAACCTGGCTTGCTTCACTTATTTTTTTTTCTTTTTTTTGGGTTCGGTCGTGGGGCCTCAACTATGGATGGGCCTGGCCGCTGTCCCTCAGCTCTTCAGCTTAAGGCTATCGCTCTACCACTTGAGCCACAGCGCCACTTCCAGCTTTTTTCTTATGTGGTACTGAGGAATCAAACCCAGGGCCTCATGCATACAAGGCAAGCGCTCTACCCCTGAGCCACCTTCCCAGCCCCTAATATAATTTTTTTCCAAGTCTTTCCATTTCCTAACAAATGGGGCAGTGTCATTCTTTCTGATAGAAGCATAGAATTCCATTTTATATATAACACATTTTTTTGATCCATTCATCTACTGAGGGGCATCTCGTTGGTTCCATATATTACCTATGGTAAATAATGCTGTAATAAACATAGTTGGGCTGGTAGCATCGTCTTGTTTGTGATCATTTGAGTAAATGCCCAAAAGTGGGATTGCTGGGTCGTAGTGGAGCTCTTCGTGGAGTCTTTTGAGGAATCTCCATAGTACTTTCCAAAGTGGTTGAACAAGTTTACACTCCCACCAACTATGGAGTAGGATTCTCTTCTGTCCACATCCCCTCCAGCATCTGTTGGTATTAGAGGTCTTGATTATAGCCATTCTAAATGGGGTGACGTGGTATTTCAATGTTGCTTTGATTTGCATTTCTTCTATGGCTACAGAGGTTGAGCATTTCTTCATGTAGATTTTGACATTCTTTATGTGAAATACTTGGATTAAGATAAGTTTAAGAATTGAGAATTTGGGGATTTGAGGAAGTTAATGGTGGTACATATTCCATGTGTTTTGCTACTGCTAGCATGGCACATAACTTTCTGTAGAGAAATTATAGAAACATGACTGCGTAAAAGAAATGACTGAATTAGCTTTGGTTTTGCAACAAAGTGAATTTGAAAAAGACACCTTTGTTTTATGGAACTTCTTAGGTTTCAGAGTTGGGAATAAGATTTGGAACCTGTAAAATGTCTGATTTTATATCTTCAGCTGTCTTGAATGTGTTATCAACTTATTCAGATGTGTTGAAGTGTATATGACTGAATGATGGTAATTTTTTTTAATGTTTCTTTTAGGTAGATGAAGTTCCTGATGGAGCTGTAAAACTACCTACAAACTACCCATTTTCTTTTTTGGAACTCATGAGACGTAAGTCCTGTTAGCTTTTCGATGCAAATTAGAAGTTTCAGGATTGTGCATAAAATGAAAAAGTAGAAATTAATTTAAAGAGGAATAGGAAAGAAATACAAAACTTTAAAATTATGTTTGAACTTTAGAATAAATTTTCAAGCTACCTCTTTGTGTTGAGGAAGCACTATGTATGTTTTACTTTTAGATAGTAAAGGCACTGTAGGTTTAATTTTGATTGAAAGTTTAATTTTCTTAATCAGGGAAGGAAGCAAAAGAATGGTGGAAAGTTTGTATGGGAAGTTTTTACAGGACATTCAATATTTCTGTTCAGTAAAATTACATGGACTTTCTTCTCCCCCCCCCCATTCTGGGATTTGAATTCAGTGTCCTGTACTTGGTAGGCAGGTGCTCTACCATTGAGTCATGCCTCTGGCCCAACTAAGTGATTTCTTCTTTTTTTGTCAGATATGGGGCTTGAACTCTGGGCCTAAACTCTGTCCCTGTGCTCTTCAGCTCAAGGCTGGCATTCTACCGCTTAAGCCACAGTGCCACTTCCGGTTTTCTAGTGGTTTATTGGAGATAAGAGTCTCACGGAGTTTCCTGCCTGGGCTGGCTTTGAACCTCTATCCTCAGATCTCTGCGTCCTGAGTAGCTAGGATTACAGGCGTGAGCCACCAGTGCCTGGCCCAACTAAGTGATTTCCATAAGGATTATTTTATATTATGCTTTAGGCCTTAGGCTATATTGTACAAAATACGAGAAGATGAAATCTGGACAGTTCCTTTGAGTGTACTAGAGGCTTATGGGTAGTAGAGCCATTCTGATTTGTTCTACTGTCCCTAGTGGATATGGGCACAAACTGATTTGGTGAGACAATTTTAATTTTTCAAAAATTAGCTGAAAATTGAGCTGTTACTTTTATATGCATAAGATTTTCTGGGAGCTATCTCATGGGTTTCCAATGATTATATTTGTATATACCTATCATTTAGTAGCCTTCTAAGTACTATATAATTTGACTGGTTTTGAACTTAAAATAATTTCTGTAGCTTAGGCTTGCTTATTTGGGATGAAGAGAAACAAAGCTTGGTATTCCTCTTCTAATTATAATTATATTCCTAGAAATGGCTACAATGACAATGTCTGATTTAATGTTTCTTAGCAACCAGCTTTCAGTTATTAATGTGTATGTGTGGTACTGAGGTTTGAACTCAGCCTCTTGCTTACTAATCAATTATCCTTCAGCCCTTTTAAATTCTGGTTGTTTTTGGAAAGGGGGTTGTATTTTTGCCTCAGGCTAGTCTTGGACTACAGTCCTACCTGCCCCTCCAGTAACTAGGATTATAATCCTGTACCATTATCCTAGCTCTCACATAATTTTTTCAACAGTTATATTTTGCTGTGATAATATACACAAAATGTATACCACTAAGTTGATTTTAATAGGAATTTCATTAGATTTTAGCAGTTTCTTGTATTCATGATCATTCCATTCTCTTCAGTTCTAAACAACCACTAATCTACACGGTTGAATCACCATTTCTGGCCATTTCATGTTAGTGGTATTATAAAATACCACAAATTATTATTTTTTTGAAACTTAAAAAAATTGTCTTTAGTTGTACAAAGGGATTTCAATTCAAGAAATTGATAAATTTGTAAGTACAATGCATCTTTTTTGTGGGGGGCGCCTGAACTCTGGGCCTGGGTGCTCTCCCTCAGCTCTTCAGCTCAAGGCTAGCACTCTACCACTTGAGCCACAGTGCCACTTCGGTTTTTTTCTTTTTGATTATGTGGTGCTGAGGAGTTGAACCTAGGGCCTCATGCATGCAAGGCAAACGCTCTACCACTAAGCCACCTTCCCAGCCCCTAAAGAAACATTTCTTAGGGCTTATCCAAGACTTTCTGAGTCAGTCTGTGTGCTATGGAGTTCAACAATCTAACAAGCCTTGGGGATGATCCTGAGCCATACCAAATTTACAAATACTGTATTAAATGTAGCTGGCATTAGTTGAATTTTCTTTGGAGGGGAAGGGAGGCAGTTTGGGGCTTGAACTCAGGGCCTGGGCACTGTCCCTTAGCTTTTTTGTTTAAGACTAGCACCCTACAGTCAGTAGAGCCACAGCGCTAATTCTTGCTTTTTTGTTTATGTGGTACTGAGGAATCAAACCTAAGGCATCATGGCATGCTAGGCACGCACTCTACCACTAAGCTACGTTCCCAGTCTCCAATTTTTTATTTTTGTAACTTTAAAAAATTCTTTCTGAGTGGTGGGGCTGGGAAGGTGGCTCAGAGTTCAGGCCCCATGACCAGACCTCCCCCCCAAAAAAAAAATTACTTCTGATTTCTCTGATTTTAAGAAATTTTGTAAAATATTTATATACGCGTATGTATATATATACACATTCTTACAGTTTTATAGGGCACTTGTGTAGACCATTGTTACTTCTTTTTTTTTTTAACAGTCTTGGAGATCCAATGAGATCCTAGTTCATACAAGGCAAGTGCTCCTTCAGTGAGCTAAAACCTCCAGCATTAGGTTACTATTTTAAATTTAAAAGTGACTATTCTTTCCCCAACATTAAAAAATGGAGAACTTTTATTTTCAATGCTGAAGATTTAACCTAGGGTCTTGAACTTGCTGAGCAGTGTTACCACTTGGAAGCATATGTAGCCCAAAGTCTGTATTTAAATCACAGCATTACACTGGGTACCTAAACTTATTAGGTATTACTTGGTTAATTAGGTATTAAGATGGTTAAGGGGGAAAATGAGGCTATTAATAATCAAGAAATTAATGCCTGGGAAGGTAGCTCAGTGGTAGAGTCCTTGCCTGCACGAGGCCCTGGGTTCCTCAGCACCACTTAAGCACCACATAAGCAAAAAAAGCTGGAAGTGGCACTGTGGTTCAAACGGTAGAACGCTACCCTTGAACTGAAGAGCTGAGGGACAACGCCCAGGCCCAGAGTTCAGGCCCATGACTGACCAAAATAAAGGAAATTAAGATATATTCAAATTTAAAAATACCTGCTTTAATAGCTAGGATATGGAAACAACCTAGATGCCCCACCACAGATGAATGGATCCAAAAATTCTGGTATCTATACACAATGGAATATTATGCAGCCATTAGAAATGACAAAATAATGGCATTTGCAGGGAAATGGATGGAGCTAGAAGGAATCATGTTGAGCGAGGTAAGCCAAGAAAGAAGAGACAAATGGTACATGGTCTCCCTGATAAGCGGATGCTAAATCCAAAACGTTAGGCGATATGACAAAACTAGCAGGGCTTAAGAAACAAAGAACTCCCACTCATCTGGTTGAACCACTACTAAATATCCCCATGCTGCTGATCACATATATGGTATATAACATATGAACACCGTTATATGTTACAGACTGTGATAGACAATTTGCTCCAGGAAAGTTAGAATGAACTTGTGACTTTAAATGAACATCATTATTCCACAATACTGTGAAATTCCAGAAATTATTTAATCACTTAATCAAAATTTAAAAAAAAAGAACCTTGGGTAAGGGAGGGAGGGGAGGATGGTAGGGGGAAAACAATGGAGGGGGTAACAATGTTCAAGAGGAAGTGTACTCAATACCTCACTCATGTAACTGTAACACTCTGTATAGTACCTTTACAATAATAATAATTTTAAAAAACCTGCTTTAAGCTGGGTGCCGGTGGCTCACACCTGTAATCCTAGCTACTCAGGAGGCTGAGATCTGAGAATCGTGGTTCAAAGCCAGCCCAGGCAGGCAAATCCGTGAAAATCTTTTTTTTGGGGGGGAGGGGGGTCAGGTAGTGGGGCCTGAACTCTGGGCTTGGGCGCTGTTCCTCAGCTCTTCAGCTCAAGGCTAGTGCCACATCGCTACTTCTGGCTTTTTTTCTTTTTGCTTATGTGGTGCTCAGGAATCAAACACATTGCCTCATGCATTGCAAGGCAAGTGCTCTACCACTGAGCCACCTTCCCAGCCCCAAGTCTGTGAAAATCTTATCTCCAATAAACCACCAAAAAACTGGAAGTGGCACTGTAGCTTAAGTGGTAGAGCTCTAGCCTTGAGTTGAAGAGCTGAGGGACAGCGCCCAAGCCTTGAGTTCAAGCCCCACGACCTCCCCCCTCCCCGAAAAAAAAATAAAACTACCTGTTTCATAAAAATTTAGGGGCATTTTTATTTCAAAGTATACTTTAATGTTTTTGATCTTCAGTGTTTTGTTTTGTTTTTTTTTTTGCTAGTCCTAGAGCTTGAACTGAGGGCCGGGGTGTTCTATTCAAGGTTAGCACTCTACCAGTTGAGCCACAGATTCATTTCTGGAGGTCAGAGTTTTATAGACTTGCCTGCTGGTCTGGCTTCAAATTGTGATCCTCAGCTCTCATCCTCTCAGCTTACTTAGTAACCAGGATTATAGGCAGGAGCCACTGGTGCCCAGCTATTATCATTGTTCTTTTAAGTATACCATTTACATTTGCAAAGTCAGTACCTCCCAAAAGCTTGGAGAGTAAAGTCATGGGTTGATGATGAATTTGCTTTGTAACACTTGACACAGGATTTAATACAAGTCGATTACAGCAGTCACATTTGCCTATTTTATGTGACTTTCAGCAAATTCCTTACATTTGTGTCCTTCTGAATTTGTAAAATAGGGATTTCATCTATCTTAGAACTTTAGGACACAGCTAAGGTGCTTTCATAAATAATTACTTAGACTAATGCTAAGTATGTGTTGAATAAAATGCCAGTAAGAATTGTATGGCTTTGAAAGGCTTGTTTTGGGAGCAATACTTGCTGGGATTTATAAATTAATAGTAACATTGCATATTTTTTTTGTAAGGCTGTTATTGTAGTGTTACTAAGTTTAGATCAGCTCAGTTTGAATTTTGCTAAGTAGTTTTGCTAATTGAGAGAATGTCTTCGAACTCTCCATACTCTTGAAAATTTAGTCATACTTTGCTGCTTTTATCTCTTATTAATGTTCAACTTTAGAAACTTAAAAAATACTATATAGTATATGTAGTGTATAGTATGCATATAATTTTTTTTTAATTTTTTATTGTGAAGATACTATACAGAGGGTTACAGTTACATGAGCAAGGGAGCAAGTACACTTCCTATTGAGCATTGCTACACCCTCCATTGTTTTCCCGCTAGCATCCCTTATCTCCCTACCTTCCCCGAGGTTCTTTTTTTTTTAATTGTGATTAAGTGATTACATAATTTCCCAAATTTCACAGTATTGTGGAATAATGATGCTCATTTAAAGTCACAAGTTCATTCTAACTTTCCTGGAGCAAATTGTCTATCGTGGTCTATAACATATAACGGTGTACACATATGCATATAATTTTTAATTACTGTAAATTTACAGAGATTTCATAGTTGTATTTTCATACATGCATATAATATACATTGTTGAAATTATGTTCATTTTTTTTGGGAGAGGGTTAGTTGTGGGACTTGAACTCTGGGCCTGGGCTCTGTCCCTTAGCTCTTCAACTCAAGGCTAGTGATCTGCCACTGGACCCACCATGTTACTCCAATTTTTTGCTGATTTATTGGAGATTAGAGTCTCAATAGACTTTCTGGCCTGGGCTGGCTTTGAACTGTAATCCTCAGATCTCAGCCTCCTGAGTATCTAGGATTACAGGCATAGCCACTGGCACCCAGCTTGTCCTTTCTCCTTCTGCTGGTCGTCTTTCCCCATCATTCTACCTTTTACTGTCATAGCATCTATTTATTTATTGAGCCAAGCCTGGGCCTTCACTCAGGGCTTGGGCACTGTCTCTGATTCTCTCTCTCTCTCTCTCTCTCTCTCTCTCTCTCTCTCTCTCTCTCTCTCTCTCTCTCTCTCTCTCTCTCTCTCTCTCTCTTTTGCTCATGGCTTGTACTTTACCGTTTGAGCTGTAGTTCCACTTTGGAATTTTTGGCAGTTAAAAGTCTCATGATCCTCAGCTCTTACCTTCCCAACATGTTAGGATTACAGGTATGAATCACTCCTGCCTGACTTGTTATAAAATTTTAGTAAACATCCTTTTTAAGATTTGTTTCATATTTTGTGATTTTATAATAGGTAAATGAAGCAGCAAGTTAGAGTTGATAAGTTGAAAATGAAACGTTTTGTTTAGAAAATACTACTTAATAAATATAAATGACTTGATCTTGATGTCCTTGTGTCTGATAGGCCTTCATATTTTGATTATGGCCCCTTTGGTTTGACTTAAAAGTTCTAAGTTTGGGCTGGGAAGATGGCTCAGTGATAGAGTGCTTGCCTTGCATGCCTGAGGCCCTAGGTTCGATTCCCTAGTACCACATAAGCAAAAAGAAAAAAGCCGGAAGTGGCGCTATGGCTCAAGTGCAGCGCCCAGGCTCAGAGTTCAGGCCCTATGACTGGAGCCCCCCCCCCAAAAAAAAAAACGTTCTAAGTTTGTGGTGACTTTGTATGGGCTTTCTTATGGGCATCCATACTGTTTAGTAAAAAGGTAAAATCAGATACATAACTGCTTTTCTATATATTTGCAAAAGAACTTCAATCCACATAAGTTTACTGTTAGATTTGGAATTTACTGCTTAATTTTCTCATTGCTTTTAAAAAGCAAATAATAAAAGGAAAGTTCTAAAGAGAAAGAATAATATTTTTATATTTTAGAATTTCTAAACCTGTTGTGTTCTGATTTTTTTTCCTCTGAACTTTCACAATTTTCCTTCCTTCATTCCTTCCTTTCTCTCTCCCTTTCCTCTCTCCCTCCCCTCTCTTCTTTCCTTCTTCCCTTTCCTCCCTTCTTTCCTCCCTTTAATCTCTTTCTCGAGCTGGTACCAGTACTTGAACTCAGGGCCTAGGCATTTTCCTTTAGTGTTTTTGTTTTTGGTGCAAGGCTGGTGCTCTTATACTTGAGCCACAGTTTCACTTCTGCCTTTTTGATAGTTAATTGTAGATAAGTGTTTCATGGCCTTTTCTGCTTGAGCTGGGTTCTAACCATGAACCTCAGATCTCAGCCTCCTGAATAGCTAAATTACAGGTGTGATCCATGGGTTCTTGGCTTCACAATTTTTTTGTATTTGTTATGAAAATGTAATTAGATTATGTCCTATTTCCATTTTGCATATAAAACACTTTTTGTAGGCCATTTGAAAATGGAACATTTCTAAGAGAAAACCATAGCCACAGCCACCATAAGGTGTTCCTTGGTAACTAGCGGTGCGGTCTCTAGGCTAATTTATGTACTATTCAGGAATCTTAGGGGATTGTATCCCCATGGAGAGTTATTTTGTTCATCAGCTTTGTTTTTGACTTATCAGTCTTGAGCATATTCTTTACCCCACCTATACTTCGAATTGATTGTGAAGATCAAACATTGAGCAGTATATTTACTGTTACAATATTTATTTTATTTTTTTGTGTGTGCTGATGCTGAATATTGAATTCAAGGTCTTATACTCTTGCTTGGCTTTTTCAGTGGCCTGGTGTGTGCTACTACTTGAGCTACATCTGCACTTCCAGGATTTTTCTCGTTAATCGGAGAGTCCCTTGGACTTTTCTCCCTGGCTGGCTTCAAATCAACATCAGACTGAGCCTCCTGAGTAGCTAGATTACAGGCATGAGCCACTGGTCCCAGACTTTTAAAATATTGCAGCCTCCTGGCTACTTAGGAGAACTGAGATCTGAGTATCTTGGTTTGAAGCCCAAAGAAAAGTGCTTGGGAATCCCAATTAACCATCAGAAAAGCAGATTGGAGTGTGTGACTCAAGTGATGGAACACCAGCTGTGAGCAGAAAAAAGACAGCAAGAGTATGAAGCCTTGCCTTGAGTTCAAGCCCTCACTATTGACACAGAAAAAGTGCTCAAACAATAGATTGATAGGTCCATTTAGCAAAATGTATTAAATAATTACTGACATGAAAATGTGTTCATATTTAATTAGAAGTATATAATGATGTTTAAATTAGGTACTTTCTGTTTTTTCACAGTACTAGAGTTTGAGCTTGAGCTTTGAGGCATTGAGCCTGGTTCGTTTGCTTGGCTGGTTCTCTACCACTTGAACCATGCTTCCAGATCATCTCTGCTGGTTATTCAGACTTGGTGATTTTTTTTCTCCCCAGCCTGGCTTTGTCCAGTTTGGGGGAGAAGTTTTTTTTTTTTTTTTTTTTTTTTTTTTTGTCGTTCGTGGGGCTTGAACTCTGGGCCTGAAAAGCCTGTTCAATTAAACTGAATGAGACCAGGTGCTGGTGATTCCTGCCTCTAATAGCCACATGAGGCTGAGATCTGAGAATTGAGGTTCTTAGCCAGTCTGGGCAGAAAAGTTCACGAGAATCCCATTTTCAGTAAACAGTGGAGCTATGCCTCAAGTGGTCTAAAGCTGTAGCATTGGGCACAAAAGTTCAGGGACAGTGCCCAGGCTCTGAGTTCAAGGCCCAGGATCTGTACCAAAAAAAAAGTTCATGTAAATGAGTTGGTGTTATGGATCTAGGAACTCATTACTGAATTAATAAAGTATATCAGATTGACATGTAGTTCTGTGGTTTAGTGCTTGACTTGTTTCTGTGAGACCTGGATGCAATCCTTAGTACTGTAAACGAAAAAAAAAACAGTAGTATTTGGAATAAAATATAGCCTACTTTATCCCTACCTCTAAACAGAAAACATTTATTGTTCTGCAAAGAAATGGAACCTAAAAATATTTTAGAAGCCAGGTGGCTGGTGTTTCACACCTATACTCCTAGCTATTCAGCCTGAGATATGAGGATCAAATTTCTAAGACAGCCTGGAAGAAAAGTCTGTGTGGCTCTCTTGTGTTCCAAGCTGGAAGTGGAACTATGGCTGTAGTAGAGTGACTGTAGCCTTAAGTAAAAAAGCTAAGCAATAGTGGGAGGCTCTGACTTCAAGCCCAAATATCTGTATACATACTCCCCCCAAAAAGACTTTTCCAACATTTGTTCTGCCAGTACTTAGAGCCTTCTCATGTGTTGGTAAGATTGTGTTCATTGAAATGAATTCATCAGACTTAATATCCTTGTCTTCCCTTTAATTTGTATTTTATGAAATGCATCATATAATAGTGTTATTTTAGTAATGCACTATGTATATATTTATTTGAGGTTGCATTGCACTTATTATCTTCTTCTGTTTTAGTGCTTTTTTAGGACCAAAGGATATATTTCCTTACTCAGAAAATAAGGAAAAGTATGGCAAACCAAATAAATAAAAAGGCTTCAATGAAGGCTTATGGGAGATAGATAACAATCCAAAAGTGAAATTTTCAAGTGTACAGGTGAGTCATTGGATACCCACTTAGTTTAGTATTATTTATTCAGTCTTGGAGGAAAAAATATCATCATAGGTAGAGGAAAATAAGATGGCATTTAAGACTCTTAGTAATTTTGGATTAAATTGTGTTCTTATTTATGGAATAAACTTTGACTTTTTATGTCTAGATGAACTACTGAAATTATTATACTGCTAATGAGACCTCAGAAAACTGAGAAATGCTTGGTTATTTACTCCTAAGAATAAAGTTTAATATATTAGATTTAAAGCCATATATACTGTCTTTTTTTTCTTTATTTATTTATTTTTTGTCAGTTGTGGGACTTGAACTCTGGGTCTGTGCACCATCCCTGAGCTCTTCAGCTTAACGCTAGAGCTCTACCACTTGAGCCACAGCACCACTTCCAGTTTTCTGGTAGTTAATTGGTGATAGAGTGTCAGGGACTTCCCTTGCCCAGGCTGGCTTTGAATCTCGATCCTCAGATCTCAGCCTCTTGAGTAGCTAGGATTACAGGCGTGAGCCACCAGTGCCTGGCTTCTACTATATTAGCTCTCAGACATTTCCATACATGCATACAAATCGTTGAAAATAAGTTTTATTCTATTTTCATACATGTGTAAAGTACTTAATTTGCCCTCTCCTTGTCCCTCTTCCCTCCTGCTAGTACCTGATCACCCAGAAGAGCCTATATTACTTTCCTATCATTCATTTTTTAAGTGTGTATTACACAAAGGAATTTTGCCATGTTATTTCACATATATACATATATGCTATGTTCAGTTCAAGATATTTTTTTGGAGGGGTCAGTTGTGGGGCTTGAACTCTGGGCTTGGGTGCTGTCTCTGCGCTCTTCAGCTCAAGGTGACAGACCGGGGGGTTGTGTGTGTGTGTGTGTGGTGTGTGGTGAGTGTGCGAGTGTGAGTGTGGGTGATGGGTGGTATGTGTGAGCGTGAGTGGTGTGTGTGTGATGTGATTGAGTGTGTGTGTGGTGTGTGTGGTATGATTGAGTGACTGAGCATGTGTGGTGTGTGTGTGGTGTGGTATGAGTGTGAGCATGTGGTGTGAGTGTGGTGTATGTGGTGTGAGTGGTGTGATTGTGAGCAAGCATGTGTGGTGTGTGTGATTGAGTGTGAGTGTGGTGTGTGTGGTGTGATTAAGTGAGTGAGCATGTAGTGTGTGGTACTTTTGGTGTGTGGTGAGTGTGAGTGTGAGTAGTGTGGTATGACTGTGTGGTGTGAGTTTGGTATGACTGAGTGTGGTGTGAGTGCTGTAGGTGTGGTGTGGTGTGATCGTGTGTGGTGTATGTGAGTGAGCATGTATGGTGTGTGGTGTGTGGTGTATGAGCATGTGTGGTGTGTGGGTGGTGTGATTTGAGTGAGCGTGTGTAGTGTGATTGTGAGTGTGAACATATGTGGTGTGAGTAAAATGGGTGGTGTGATTGAGTGTTAGCATGTGTGGTGTGTGGTGTGAGTGGTGTATGGTGTGTGAGTGAGCGTGTGTGTGGTGTAATTGACTGTGAGCGTGTGGTGTGTGTGGTGTGATTGAATGAACGTGTGTGGTGTGTGTGGTGTGTGGAGTGTGACCGTGTGTGGTGTGTGTGATTGTGTGTGTGGTGTTAGTGTGAGTCATTCCATTGTCCTAGGTGCTGGGTGTGAATGTTGCCTTATGCTCCGGGCCGCTCTTCCGTGGCTCTTCAGGGAGCAGAGCACAGAGCTTGTGGGTCACCTGCTGCTCTGCGCGGGGCCAGGGTCGTAGGGTCGCTGGGTCAGGGGGATCAGTGGGGCCAGCCGGGCTGAGGGTTGGCAGGCCCAGCCTGGCCTTGGCTCCCACCCTGACTGCACCCAACGCCCACCACTCCGTGGTCCCCGCGGTCCTGGAGGCAGAGGTTGGAGGCTCTCAGTTGGAGGCAGTCTGGACCAACTTCACCCTCATCTCAGAGAGACTGGTGAGGAGGGCACCTGGCACAGCAGGGAGGCTGGGTGGGGCCCTGTGCCTGGTGGGGGAGCTGCCTGGCCAGGCTCTGGGCCCACCCGCCCCCCTGGACAGGGCAGCAGGTGCTGCTCCGCAGGTGGCCACTTGAGGGCGCTGTCTCCCCGGCCTGCAGAGCCGACAGAGGCCTTGTGCAGCCAGGATCCCATTAGTGGTGGAGGGGTGTCTGGTCCAGCGGGAGGGCGGCCCAGGTCAGGGGGTGACTGGCCAGCCGGGAGTGGGGAGGCCCACACGGTGGGGATGGAAGGGTGCGGTGGGAGCCGTGGGGGGTGTAGTGGGGGCGAGGTGTAGGGGGAGGTTCTGGGTGCAGCATGGGAGTTCTGCCCCTGATGACTTTCTTCTCTGCATAGCACCTGATGCCTGGCATTTCCTCAAATCATCTTCACAACACATAGGAGGTGGGCACCTCTGCAGCCCTATCTTTTTACACAAGAAGTTAAGTAATTCAGCATCAGGTAATCACGTGAACTGGCATTGACTTCAGGTCTGCCAGAGTTGGAGAACTTCGTCTCTTTGTTCCAAAGGAAATTGGACTATCTGTCTCCAGAATGTGGCTTTGCTCTGTTAAATGGCCCCAGGACTGGGAAGGTGGCTCAGTGGTAGAGCGCTTGCCTTGCATGCCTGAGGCCCTGGGTTCGATTCCTCAGCAACACATAAGCAAAAAGAAAAAAGCCGGAAGTGGCTCTGTGGCTCAAGTGATAGAGTGCTAGCCTTGAGCTGAAGGGCTGAGGGACAGCACCCAGGCCCAGAGTTCAGGCCCCATGACTGGACCCCCCCAAAAAAATCACCCCAATAAAAGCTGTTGTCTTCACTTGAAAGGTTGGGGAATCAGGAGATACTTTAGGTGGGGCATAAAAGCCTGTGCAAACATAAAAGATCATCATTCTATTGTTGATATATATCCTAGTAAGGACATTTTAAATGCAATGCAAACATAACACAGATTCCCTGCTGATGTTTCTAACTTAGTAATTTGTGAGTTCGACTTCTGAGCAGATCTTCATTGAGACACTTGAGTCATAGAGAAAAAATAACACTTGGCTTTGGAGTTCATCAACTTGGAAATTTTTTTTATATTTTTTTATTGTGAAAATACTGTACAGAGGGGTTACAATTACATGGGCAAGATAATGGGTACATTTATCATCAAGCATTGTAGCCTCCTCCTTTGTTTCCCCTTCCCATCCCTTCACATCCCCCCTTCCCCCAATCCTCCCCTCCCCCTCCCCACCGAAGTTGTAAAGTTCGTTTTCGACATGACAACTTGTACTTCTCATTGTCGCAATGGGTCCACCTGTATCCTCGTTTAAATGACTTGTTTTTCCCTTTCCCCTCCACAAATTATACCGACATCAAATACAGTGAAAGTAGGGGTTATAAAATGGGGGAGGGACATACAAAGCAACAAAGAAATAATCTTATAAATGCGTTAGAAACCATCGCATGAAAGAAAACATTTGAATACATATCTTAGGGTTTATTTCCCAAACATTACCTCATCTGACTTTTTCTGCTTGACTCAGACATATACTAGATATTGCAAATAAGGGGAACCATGGGACCTATGTTTCTTTGGGCTTGGCTTACTTCACTTAATATAATTTTCAACTTGGAAATTTTCTTATTTTACTTTGTGAAGACAAGGCCTTACACACATGGAAATGAGAAACTAATTCGTAAGTGTACAATTAAACAGACACAGTTTGTATGCAAGTGTACACAGATGTATTAACTGAAGTATGGTATTTGCAGGGGAGAATTCGGATGGTAAAATTCCCCAGGAAAACAAACTCATAGTCCAATGAAATGAATACCAGGAAACTGGCACTTTAAAGGTATGAGTAGGTCAAGGGGAGGGAGGGTGGATGAACGAAGAGAGGAAGGCAACCATAATACTTAACATGTATCCTGTGAAACCAAGAATTGAGAACAGGGCTGGTTTTGGGAGAGTTGGGAGAGAATGATGAAGGGGTGGCATGATCAAGGTGCATTGTATTTATAAACTGATGTGTGCCACCACTGATAACAAAACCACAATATAAAAGGGGCAGCGAACACTGGGAGACATTGGCATAGGTGAGAATTACCTGCCTGACCACTGATAGAACCACACAGGCACTTCAATGGGGAAAGCCATTTCACAGAAATCATCTCAGGGAGACAGTGAATGTTTTGTCTTTATGAGGTATGCAATATTTGGATGTCATAGAAAGGAAGGATTCGAGGCACGAGCAGGGGTGGTGGGGGAGGAATATGCCCGGTCCCTTCCTGTGCTGGTGAGGTGCAGTGGGACAGTAGGGTTGCGGTGGAGGCGTGGGGAGAGGAGGCTAGAGGAGACCTTGAATGTCACATTGAGGACGGGTTTTGTGCTGCAGCAGCAGAGGACTGTCAGGAGCACAGAGGGAAGATTTCCTCGGTGGTGTTGTGGAGGCAGAGACAGGAACCATAATACTAATTAGGCGTTCATTGCTAATACGCTCATAGGAGTGGTGGCCAAGAGTAGGATGTGAGAGATGTGGAAAGTCAGTATGAAAGCACAGCTGAGTTACTCAAAGACAAATTTCCAAGTGGGTAATGAGAAAAGGAGAAACTCTCTGACACAAAAATAGAACAAGGTGAAGGAATTTGGTGGGGGCAGGTGGTTAAGAAGGTGCCTATTTTGAGATAACAAACTTGCTTCTGGATGTAATGAGTTTTGATGTGCTGTTAGAATGTGACGTGTAGATGTCCACATATAAAATTGCCAAGTGCAGATATCTGAATTCTGATGATGTGAAGCCCTGGAGTGCCAACGTGAACCGTGAAACCAAGAGCTTCTGAAAAATTCAGGCCCCAAACGCTTTGAGATGTCAAACCTCAACCCGTCACTAAATTATTCACATTTGATTTTGTTCTCATAATGAACAGAGCAAAGAATCCGTTTTTTTCTCACAGATTTTTTTTTGAAGTTGGCAAAAATAATGTATTTTAAAGAAGTCATCAATGATCACTGAACTTACTTGGTAGATTCTTTTTTTCTTTTTGGTGAGGAATGACTCACATACTAGAAAGTATAAAATCCAATGGCAAATATACACATGAGTCCCCCTATACGTACCACTCCCATCAGGAAATGGAACGCTTCCAGCACTCCAAAAAGTGCCTCATAAGTTAAGGTCTCTCCAAGCTGCTACCTTCCAGAATGACTACCACTTTGAACAATATCCACTTAAGTTATTTTTATGCCTACAGCTCTGTATGAATTGAATCATACAATGATATATCACATACTATATATGATCTTGTATCTGTGATAATATATATCTTTCTTTGGTTAAGATGCATTTTTCTAGTATAGTTCATGGAAACAAATCTGGAGACGTGGATGTAATTTACACTTATTGAGGAACCATGCCACCCTAGTACACCAGGCCATCGGCCGCACATAGGGACTTTGTCTGCATTGGTGTACACACACACACACACACACCACACAGACAGGCTGAAGCACACACACACACACACACACACACACACACCCCACACAGACATAGGCTGAAGGCCCCTAGATGAGGTCATGGCAGACTCAGGCACTGGTTATGGCCCAGGTTTTACCCTCTTTTCTCAAGAGTGGGGGGAAGACTCTTACAACTCTCATGTGATCGTCTTAGGTCAAATGAATATTTTTATTTTACCCCCACTCTTGGTGTAGGGACAGGAAAGTTGTTTAGCCTTTGCAAACTGATTTTTTATCTAAGTGCTGAAAAGTTAGTTTGCTCTTATAATAGCATAAATAAACACTCTTGGAGCGAGAGCTCAGTTTTATTCTTCCCTCTTCAGCAAAGCATTATAAACAAAATCACCTCCATTCTAAACACAGAAACCTAGAATTACAGGAAGGACATCTCATTTATTTAATAGTGGTAAGGAAAATAGTTTATGGAACAAGGACCAAGGACCTTAGATAAGGGGACTAGAGCCACAGCTTCCTGCAGCTGTGCAATGAGTTACAGGCAGGGAGGGAGAGGTGGAGGCCTTGCTATTATGTGCACAGAAACACCTTTCAGTAATCCAGGAGCTCAGGGCTGCCCAGCATGCTTTGTATTAGAGGCTGGGGACAGCATATTTCTTTGTATCCTTAGAGTTTCTGTTGCCTTCTGAAACTGATACAACACAAATTGTTTGTGTGTGCGTGTATGTATGAAAGAGGAAGCACTTTAGTTCAAATGAGCACTTAATATTCGTAATTTGATCTAATTTTAATAAATTATATATGGGAAATACTGAATAGGCCACAAAATATTTTATTATTACTATTTTTTAAAATAAAATGTTTTTCTCCATTTCTTCTGTCCCACCTTCAATTTTTTGTTGCTTTTTTTTTCTTATGAGCAAGAATTATATCTGCTCAGATTCTCAAAAATTAATCTGCTTTAAAATGTTGAGAACATCAGGTCTCCTGTCAGTAAGCAGACAGGAGAAGTTAGGGAGAAGAGCATTGTTTGGAAAAGAAAACTTAGTCATCCTGTCACCTGAATGCATATTTGTGTACTGCTTAGATATTGCTGCTCCAAGTGATTCTGAACAGCTCTTCAAAGGGTGCATTGGTATGTGACATTTCAGAGGGAGATGAAGCTTCAGTCCACAAAAGGACATATATTAATTGGGGATTTTACTTTATTTTGGCACAGAGTTTTTAAAAAAAAAATCACCTGGATGGATTTTAAGATATAGACAACGTTTCAGATCTGGTTTTGGAAGCCTGATTGAGAAAGTTCTTTCTCCCCAGCATTTAGGACAGCATGTTCTCTCTAAAGAAAGCTGTCTATTTTTCTTTTCTTTGATGGACCTTCAGTTTAGAACAGACACAAAGCTGGGAACACAACCCAAGGCAGAAAAAATTCACTCCTATGTACTGTTGGTCAGGTTGACTGTAGGACACAAAGGTTATGGATCGGTGGTGGAGCCTTGTCCCTGCGTGAGCATGTTTTCTGGACTTTGGCTGGAGCTGAATTACTGACTTCTGAAAGGAGGGATGGGTCTGGGTTTCTAGCGGGAACAGCCAATGGGAAGGAAGTAATATTCATTAAGAGTGTCTCAGGCAGGCCACACCGGTAAGGCATGCTGTTAACACACCCTCCTGCACACTGTTCGCCTGTGTTTGAAACCCTTCCAGGATACTGGGGTTACGTTTTTATTCCAACCAGGAAGAATACATGATTGGATTCTTCTTTTTATCCCTTCCTTCCTTCCTTCCTCGCTTCCCTCCCTCCCTCCCTCCCTCACCCATCTCCCCCTCCCCCTGCTGCCCTCCTCTGGAGCTCTTCTTTCCAGCAGGAGCTTGAGAATAAGATTATTATCCAATCAACTCAACAGCAGCCCATGTCAGTGTCCACATGTGCATCTGAGACGAGAAGAGATTCATTTGTGACCTGGAAACTGAAGTCTGCTTAGGTCTGTAAATATGAATAAAGCCCATTCTCCTTAATGATGAAGGTAATCTCCAGTAATTTAATTGTCTTTCTTAACTAGTGGGGATAACCCATTTCTCTCCACCCCCCCCTCCTCTCACACAAAAACTATGCTTCTCATAGAGTGATCTTTACAAACACAGGGGAAATATGTCTTTTGGTTAATTGCATTTGAAAGAGCTTCCCCCCCCCCTTTTTTTCTTTTTTGTATGAGAGACTCTTCTTTCTCCACCACAAATTATGTGTTTTTCTAATACATATTGTGGTGAGCTGCTTGGGCTCTTATGGGCTAACTGTGGAAGTGGTTGGTGTGTGTGGGATGTACTCCTGGCTTGGGTTAGCTTTGGTGAAAGTTGCTGCTTTGGTTGCTGCTACAGATGAAAGGCAGTTTCTTTCTGTTGCCGTTGTTTGTGGAACTTTGGTGGACCTGGAGTGGATTGTGAGACCCCCCTGCCAGCCCATCCCCTGTGAGCACAGAGCCGTTGTCTCTTTCCATGTGTCATGTGCATTTTCCAAAACATTCAGCCGTGCCTCTAAGAAAGAAGTACAGCTTCTTAAGATGGCCTAGGAATGGAGCTGTTTTCTTTTCAATATGGTTTTGGAAAGAAATTATAGATGGAAGGTAGAAATCAAGTTGTACAGAAGGACTTAAGTGTAAGCCAGGAATGCAAAGATTAGACTCACTGGTTTAGTTAGGGCAAATAACTTCACTTTGAATTATTTTCTTCTTTTGAGCGAAAAAAAAAGTAGATCTGTGTTGAAAGCAGTGTCTGAGGAGACCAGCTTATAACACACAGCAATTGCAGAGACAAGTTAGGTGACACCAAGAACAAGTGTGTCTAGGCAGTCCCTTTAAAAATACCCCAACCGAGGTTATGAAACCACACAGCTTCTTTGAGGAATAACGCATCCAGGGCTAAAGCAGCCTAATTTTATTCAAGGATTTGAAGAGTAAAAAGGGATTTGGTTCTTTAAAAAAGGGAAAAAAGAACAGCCGAGTGAGGATTATTGATCAGTGAGGGATTAAACATTTGCTGGAATACAAAGCATCAGGAATTATCAACATGGACATCACAGTGGCCGGCCATTCAGCACTTGGAAATGCAAACAGCCCAGTTTCCCACTGATCCAATGGCAGCAGCCTGGAGCTCTTGATTCCCTGTGTGTCCACCTTTGTACTCCCTGCCCCTGGACAGGGATGAGGAGATGGGTTAGGGGTGAAAGGAAACTAATCTTGCTCTTTTAACTTCTGTCTGTCTGTCCCTCTTGAGCAGGCCAAGCAGAGACCAGAGAGGGAAAGCACTGGGGAGCCTAGGAGAGGTCCTGAGGTCCAGAGAGGATCAGGAGATCTATCGGGAAACCTCAACTACCACTTCCTCCTGTTGCCAGGGCTGTGGTCCTGTCTGCTTGCCGGCCCGCACCTGCCTCTGTGGTTCACAAGGAAAAGGCATTTGGCACTTGTACAGCCGGCCCAAGGGAGTAGTGCTGGGGCCATCCCTCCCTTTCTGGTTTTGTCTTTTTCTTCCCCTGTCAGGTGCCACTGGCTTTGAACCATGTAATTGCATCAATAAGCCATCTCTGGGATGAGCGGTGTGTGTGTGTGTATGTGTGTGTGTGTGTGTGTGTGTCTGTGTGTGTGTCTGTTTGTGTGTGTGTCTGTGTGTGTGTCTGTGTGTGTGTGTGTGTGTGTGTGTGTGTGTCTGTGTGTGTGTTCTACTGGCAGCCTGGCTCTGCCACCCTGCCTCCTGGAAGGGTTTGCAGGACTGAGGACATTGGTTTGGATCCTGAGGCTGATTTTTATCACCTCTGCATAAGGCTTAGCCTGTGAGGAGGGAAAGTGAGAGGGAGGGAAGAGGAAGTCTGACTTTGCACTTTCAAGAGCATGTGTGATTTTCCAGGATGTACATAATATACATTGAAGCATCTGTGTTGTGGGCTCCCAGGGATTTGCCTGTTCTCAGTGCCGATTCTTTGTGCACCCTGCATACATCCTACCTTTTGGAGACTGGGGGAGGCAGTGGAGGATGTTGTATAAGAGGACCAGTGTCCTGACCCACGTGCTGACTGGGTTAAAACAGGTGCACAGATACTTCAAGCTCCAGCCCACATCTCTACCTACCCCTGGGCAGGAAGAGCCTAGGGTCACCGTCTGCCTCTTGGAGACTCAGTTTCCCCATCCACTGGGAAGTTTTTGATAAAGGCCTTTATTTTGGGTGCCACATTCTCATGCTGAGTCTCCTATTGCCTTCTGTTGTCAACTTGAGGAGCCTTTGAAACTTTGGGGGAGACGTTCCCATCTTTTTCTTCCTTCTTCTTTTCCATACATTGGACTGTGTTGCTATTTTCAGGCCACAAGTGATGAGACTGAAATGTAAGTGTCTTGATGTGCCAGGTGGGGACATCAGGCCACCTGGCTCAAAACCTGGAATTCTAGGACATGTTAACTGTCTGAACCACAGAGGTAGAGAGAGCACACACAGGGCCACACTCACTGACCCGTGAATGTCACAGATGTGGCCGGGCCAGGCCTTGAGACCATGTCAACCCTGGTCCAGAGGAGAAAGGACACACTTCACCCACAGCTCTTTTTAGGGAGCTGGGATTGAGTTCCATCTGTAGAATCGCAAAGTGTTTCTGGGTTTGGAGCCACTCTTTCTCAGACGTCAAGTAAACACACACAAGGTTGCAATGAGGGTTATGCAAGCCTGTATGCTGGGGTTTGACTCAGGACAAGCCCTAAAATGAGCACATTTTGCTCATTTTTGCTGTTCAAAATTTTGGTGATCCTAGGGTTTAAACTCAGAGCCTTGCACTTGTTATACGGATGCTTTACCACTTGAACCTTGCCTCTAGGTTCCTTTGCTTTCTGCCAATGTTGTATGACTGTGTCTGAATCCACCTCCTCTAGGTTCACTGGTGATGTTGGACTCCCGGGCCCATGTCACCGCACTGTTTTTCTCCCCCAGAAACAGTGTCTTGTGGACCTTTCTGCCCGGTCTGTCCTAGAACCTTGATCCTTCTAATGTCAGCCTGCTAAGTAGCTGAGATGATAGGTGCCAGCCACCAGCATGTAGCTGAGGATGTATTGTCCCACTGTTATCCTACTGAGCCCAAACCTTAGATGCACCCAGTGATTGTGTTGGCGAATTGACATCATCGGATGAGCAGCATATATGGCTTATTTATTGACAGTCGAGGTCCAAGCCCTGACTAGGCCCAAAGCCTTAGCCTCACTCTTGGTCCATGGAGATGGAAGACTATCCAGGCAGATGTGTCTCAAAACAGCAATGCTGCTGAGTTTGGTGTGTGTGGTTGTTTGGGGTGTGTGTGGTTGGGGTATGTGTGGTTGTTTGGGGTGTGTGTAGTTGTTTGGGAAGTGTGTGGTTTGGGATGTGTGTGGTTGTTTGTGGTGTGTGTGGTTGTTTGGGATGTGTGTAGTTGTTTGGGATGTGTGTGGTTGTTTGGGATGTTTATGATTGTTTGGGGTGTGTGTGTGTGGTTGTTTGGTGTGTGTGTGTGGTTGTTTGCGGGAGTGTGGTTTGGTTTCCTGCTCATCAGCCTTGGTGGGTGCCATCTTCTCCCCTCCCCATAGGATGCTCTCTGCTCACAGTGGTGTGACCTGTACCCCTCTCTATTCTCAGTGTTTAACCTGTACCTCCTCTCTGCTCTTGGTATGACTCTATCCCCTCTCTGCTCTTGGTAGTGTGACTTGTATCCCTTCTCTGTTTTTGGTGTGACCTGTACCCCCTCTCTGCTCTTGGTGTGACCTGTACCCCAGGGCTAATTTAGGCCATTGGGATTTAGAATGCAGTTGGAGATGGGAAGGAGAGGGGACTGGAGAGGGAGGCTGGGAGAAGAGATCTGGTCCCACACCTGCTCGCTGCTCCTCAGGACACCTCTGTGCACTCCACAGGGCCACTGTGAAGCCTGATGGGGAGGAGCTCTATTCTGGCTGTCCAGGGCCCCGCGGAAGGAAAAGCAAGGGAGGAACGCGCTTGAAAATAACATCGTGACTGTTCTTGGGGTAGAGTTCTGCTTTTGCCAGCTTCATTTTTAATGAAAGGATGGAAATGTCCAGAGGCAGGGTGGTGACTAATGGAGTTGCATTGTCCTCTTCTTATTGGAGTTTCAACAGCAGGGCATCCAAGCTCACTCTCTGAGACTGCATTCACGCCAATGTGCAATATGAAATGGAGTTCCTTCCGCATTCACCTCTCTCTAGTCCTGGGCCTGGAGCAGCAACTTAGTCTTCACCTGGTCTGATTTGATGGGATGATTCTCCAGCGCTCACTCCTTTTCTTATGTTGACAGTGGTAGTGGTGGGGGGGGAACACAAATTTACATGACAAAGGACATAGTTCACCTTTTTCACCTGGGAAGTACTTGTGTTTGTTTTCTGGGTAGATAAACTACATTTAAATGGCATGATGGATTAAATAAAGTGTTATTTTTATTTCCTTACCATTGTTAAGGACTAAGTACTTCTGGGTTTTCTTTTTCTTTTTTCTTTTTTACTATCTGGCAGCAAAAATGCCAGCTCAAGTAGAAGTGTGGTTCAAGTGGTAAAATGCCAGCTTTGGAAGAAAACGCTAAGGAAGAGCATGAGGCCACCAGATTGAAGTCTAGGCTTCCAGTCCCAGAGGCAGGCTGTGAGTCACAGCCCATTGGGGTCACACAGCCCAGCACTGCGTAACAGACAGTGAAAGGGTCAGGACATGACTGCCATCATTTTGTTTTTCTTTGCATGCTAGGCTTTGAAGTCAGGGCCATGCCCTTACTAGACAGAAGTTATATCATCTGAGCAATGCCTCCGGCCCTTTTTTGCTTTATTTATTTTTCAAATACGGCTTCCAGGCTGACCCATCAGCACCTCTCATGCATACTTGGATCATTAATGTCAGCTGCCCATGGCACTCATTCTCCCTCCCCCCCCCCAACTCCTTGGAGTCCTGCTGGAGGCTCACTGCAGACACATCCTCATGGCTGCTGTAAATGGAAGGGACCCTGGTCATCAGCAAATGGCAGTGTGAGGCCAAGCAAGGTCAGAACTGGTCAGGAATCAGGACTGGTAATGACTCTGTGCTTAGGGGCAGGCATAGCTCCTGATGAGTGGGTGGAGGACTGGACTATGTAGCTTCAGTGTATCTGTTTTCAGGCAGTGACTATCATAGACACATTTGGATTTTGTGAGGTTTTTGAGCAGTGAGGATGGAAATCAGCTTGGGGCACAGCTGTGGACAGGTTGGTTGGTCCGTCCCATGTGCCTGGGACACCTTAGCTTGCTTTGGCACCTAGGTAACAAGTTGCCCTTATGACGTAAGTTTATGATTTTCTCAAGTAGAGACTATATTAAACTCCACGAAGGCACAAGGCTTGACTTGTTCTGGCCACAACTAGTTCCTCCTATTGTCTCCAGACAGAGCAGCAGCTCCACAAATAAGGGATGGGAGGGGGGCATGGGGAACGAGAAGGAAGGGGTGGCGTCGCCCAGGAAGCATTGTACTTGTAACCTGACTTCTGGAATTGTTACCCTGGGTGCAACCCCATCAAAATACTAATAAAAAAGTCATGTTTTCTTATTTGTTATGAACAAATAAGAAAAATAATTTTAAACAACCACACTCTATAACCCATAGATAATTACTTCTATTTTTGTTTTTAAGAAACAATCATTGTTGGAGAGTTTTCTTTGAAATACAAAAACTCTTCTTGGAAGCTTATCTGTGTATTAGACAACAGAGCCCCTGAGTTTGAGTTTGCAAAGACTTGGAAATGGAGACTTTCAGGATGATTGCACTCCTTCCGCGCAGTGTGTTTCCATACCCATGCATTCCCACAAAAATTTCCTCCAGTCATTTTTGGCACTCTAATCTTTGTTACCTAGTTTAGAAAACAAAAGTTGGGGAAAGTCATGTGAATTGAAAGTTGTGCTTTTCTGTATATGGTTAAAGAAGTCTTCCTTTGGGAACTGCCTACATTTCTTTGCTGTTTTCGGCAAGTTTTCCTGGCTCTTGCTGCTTTCTTTCTTCCTTAGAGGATTCTGTAAGGTCTATCCATCATCCAGTTACCAAAATGCACCTCACTGGAGAAGGAAAAATAGTTGGCGTAGCTGAGTGTTTGAAAGGAAATAGGAGGAAAGACATGCCTCCACACATCGAACCATCTCTGATGCGCTTTTGGAAATTCATAATGACAGATGGGTTGGGGAGAAGGAGATACACTCCACAGTGGGCTTCCTTTCAGATCCAGAGCTCCTTCCAAGGTGTTCTGAGCTATTCTTAGCAACTGGGGCTCCACACATTCACCCCGCCCCCCCCCAGAAGAGAAGACTGCTTGAGGAAGCTTTGTTGCTTAGCATTTTGCTCCAAACAAAAGCCAAACCAGGCAATGCAGGAATAGATGTGGAGAAATCTAGACGTCTATTTCATAGAACTTGAAGGACCAAGGCACCTGACTTCTCAGGACCTGTGCTTCTTCAGTCCTCTGATAGGAGTGAGAAGTTCTTTCTCACTCATCAATTCTTTCAGAATTCTCTGAAAGAAGTGATGAGAATATTCGTAGGGAATGGTGGAGATAGGAAGGTTCCATAGTCCCTATCTTTTGGACACTTGCAGTGTGGAAATCATTGAAATTGTTTTCCCCTTCTCTTGTTTATTCAACTCTACCTATCGTTGGTTGATGGCTCAGATTATCTCCCTTCCCCCCCCAACCCCCAGTGTAGTAATGCATTTCAGGGTAATGCAGAATTTCAATTTGGGGTGTAGAGTGATATGGTTTGATCATGTGTTACAGAGTTGAAGTTCTGAGACCCCCCCTCCCCCATGGAGTTAGGAGCTTTGCGCCAT
>NW_027203683.1:0-60777 GCF_024711535.1 Dipodomys merriami | reverse complement strand
AGACAGACCCAGACCCAGACACACGCACACAGACACAGACACACACAGACACACAGACACACGCACACACAGATACGTGCGTGCGCACATGCACACATGTACACATGCACGTGCAGACACGCACACATGTGCACACGCATGCACACAGACACATGCACACTCACAGCGCATAGCCACACCTTTGGAAATCTCTACAGTACAGAAAACATGGCCACCAGTGCCAGGCTGAGCGCGATCTAACACCGCCAAAGGCGGACGCAAAGCCATCCCAGATCCTGCTGTGCCCTCCACCAACCAAGTACTGGGCCTCGCTCTCAAGTCCTGGAGCCGTCCTAGCCACCACCATCCACGGACAAGGACAGGCGTCCAGGGGAGCGCTGGGGAGAGGATGCACCCACCCAGTACTGGTTTCGCTGGTGTGGACAGTTCTGAGCCTGAAGTCTGAGCCTGACACTTCAGGCTCCTTCTATAGATGGAAGGCCAGACATACAGCCCAGCAACCCGAGGGCTCAGCCAGGCTTTCTCCCCTCTTCCCACTCCAGCGGGGGCCGGGGGGCAGACGCAAGCCCTGGCAGAAGTTGGGCTCCAGGAGCCGGTAAGATGAAACAGAAAGTGAGTGGCTGCTGCAGAGGGAGATTTGGTTCTATTGAAGGTCTCAATCTGACAGGCATTACAAGGCTCAAGCGTGACTCTGACCATCTCCCTGGGAGCGCCTCTACCCACACACCCAAACCACAGGAGAATGGAGAATCCCGAGGTAACAAACAGTTTTCATTTCCCGCCACTCCTGAGACCACCTCAGGCCCTGAGTCAAAGCGGCTAAAACACAGCAGGGTCGGGCACCACCTGCGCCCTGTTCACAGCCCCTGCCCTGGTGTCAGGAAAAATCAGACTCAGGACCTAGGACAAGCCTGTCTTTAATCTTGTTTAGGAAGGAACGTAGCTGTGATATGAGAGATTTAATGAGGTTAGGAATCAGGAAGGAAGTGGAGTGGGAATAGATTATCAAGAGAAATAAAGGCAGCCGCCAGAGCACATAGATATTAAATATCAGGCTTCCAAACCAAATATATATAATCCACTTAGGGACTTCAGGGTGGTGTTCAGAGGCACATTTATCCAAAGCCTATAGTTCAACATCTGACATTATAACTGCATCTGTCATCATTCTGTGCCATCACGGTGGGTTCCCGAATGATCATCACCCGGAAAGAGGGATGCAGGGAGCACATGGCCGTCTCTTGGCTATACCACTTTCATGGTCCTGACGTGCTCCTAACCCACCGTGGCCTCAGCTAGTAACCGGGTGTCCTTAACGCCCCGTGATTCTATTATTGCCGCCATCGGAAGCAGGGCCCACTTCCTGCAGGCTGCCACTTAGCAGGTGAGCTACCAGCAACGGGATGCTGATGCTCTCCTGAGTCCTGGCTGAGGGTGTGGACTCCCTGTCCTCCACACAGTCTGTCAGTCAACAGCATGCTAGAAGTGTAGTTATAACTGCGCGTCCCGTAGGTGTGGATTTCTGAGCTGGTGGGAGGGCAGGAAAAGCTCACTACCAACAACATCCGGAGCGTGGACAGAGGAGCCAGCTGAAACTCAGCACCCAGTCATGCCCCGCCCCACTTACAGACTAGAAAGTAGACCTTCAGGGCTGGGAAGGTGGCTCAGTGGTAGAGCGCTTGCCTTGCATGCATGAGGTCCTGGGTTCGATTCCTCAGCACCACATAAGCAAAAAGAAAAAAGTCAGAAGTGGCACTGTGGCTCAAGTGGTAGAGCACTAGCCTTGAGCTGAAGAGCTGAGGGACAGCGCCCAGGCCCAGAGTTCAGGCCCCATGAGTGGACCCTCCCCCCCAAAAAAAAAACAAAAAACAAAAACAAAAAAATACACCTTCAGGGCAGAGCACTTGGAGGAGTGTGTGGACTATGCACAACTCAAGGTGCCGGTATAGAACCCAAGGGAGAAGAGCAGCCAGGCACTGGCATCCAGCTCACACTAGTGCTTCTGATACCACCTCTTGCTAGCACCTGCTCGGTGTAAAACCCTCAAGGCCTTATCACTCCTCAACCCCTGAGGGTTGCACTTGGGACAATTAAATTCTCTGGCCTCAGCTTCTGGCTACAGCGCAGAGTAAACGCCAGCTCCTACCACATCATTCATGTGCTTGGGACAGCAGGGCCAGAGTCCCTCCTAGGATGTCCTTACTCCATGCCCCAAGCTGAGGCAGGCTCCTGGGGTCTTTTGCTGCCTATGCATCCACCCGGCATTCTCTGCGGGACGCCAGCGGCTGTTTCCAGCCTGTGCACCTCTGTGCTTACCAAAGAGCCCTCTCAGCAACTACTGCCTGTCTGGTGTCCATGCCCATTAGAGCCATGAAGGCTGAGACAGGAGTCACACAAGGCCCGTGAGGACATCCCCTGGACTCAAGGATCCAGGCACTAGGAAAGGGCCCTCTCTCCAATAAAGATCCTGCCCCTGGACCACCTGAGCTGGGGGTTTGTCACCACCTGGCTCTGGACTCCTTGGCCTTCCGTATCTCCCCTACCTGATCGCTCCCTCTGAGTGTCTGGGCTCCCAAGGGGACCTTCTGTTCCTCAGATGTCTCTCCTGACAGTAAGACTGTCACCTTGGAGATGTCATGTCTAGGTGTACTTGCTGTGCATTGGTCACTCTTGTCCTTAGCCCCACCTGTTCCATTGGGAGCTGCACCTTCGGAAGCACACTGTGCTGTGCACATGGAGACATGGGCTGCTTCCTGAGGAGCCACTAGCAGCTACTCCCTGGGACCACAGCGTCCGGTGGACTGCAAGAGGAGTAAAGCCCACACTGCAGGGCCTTTGCCCTAGATGCTGAGCCCACCTGTCCACCTGTGTCCACGCGGCCCGCGGTGCCTCCCCTGTGTAGCTGGAAAGAACAAGCGTCTGGGAAGTGTGACTGATGAGTCCTGCTTAAGAGCGGAGAAGACAGGTTCAGAGAGGACCCTAGTCAGACACAGGGCTCCCTCTGGGAGAGGCGGTTAGGAGGAAGGTGAGGGGAGCTGGCAGAGAGGGAGGGGTCAGGGTAGAGGCTGCTCAGCCTGTCTATCCCAACATAACTATCAGCAATCCCGGAGGTCAAGGGCCTACGTCTGCTCTCTGTCCAGGCCACAGGCACCACTCTGATCCAATTCTACAGAGGCACCCGTGGGTCTGCTCCTCAGGAAGGGGTCCTCTTGGGAGCCTTTCAAGCCTGAGAGCAAGAGCATCACCTGGTGGGTGTCTGCAGATGGGCTGCAGACAGACAAACATCTTGGAGGCTGGCCAGACAGCACCTGGCTGGGCCACTCAGACTGAATGCCCAGCAGGCTGACTGATGAGCTCCACACATTTTTTTTAACCTACATTTTTCCCAATAAAAGAGCCATCAGATACCAACCACTGCCTCTCAGAGGGGCCATCTGGCCACCCTGCTTCTGAGCCTGCTGGTACTGCTCCCGTTTCCTTCAGTTACTGTGGTAGAGCCGTGGGAAGGGCGGGTGGCCCCCACGGCACTGGGCTGGGTGATGGGGAGACCTGCTGGGCAGGTGCAGGGAAGAGGTTTCCCAGCCATCTTTCTATTTGAGGGTCCCAGAGTGTCTGTATGTTAGCCAGAGCAGAACCAAGAAGATCCTCAGGGTGGGGTGGCCTGGAAGGCACAGGCAGCCTTGCTCTTTGGGCGGGAAGGTGAGGGGTGAGTCCAGCAGAGCAGCTCCCCTGCCCAGGTGGGTCTCTAGCTCCACCTCACATCTCAGGGCTGGCCCTGTGCCCAGCGTGTCTGTGCCAGGGCCCCTGCACGCTTGAGCTTTCTGCCCAACTACAGGTCCAGACACCATCACCAAGGCCTTGTCCACGGTTAGCTTCTTTTGGGCCACTGTGTGCCAAGGAATACAAGAAATCAGCTGGCCTGCATGTAAAGTATGAGTTTCCTGGTCACGAGGAGCCTCCAAGGTCCCCACAAGCACAGGCTGTCCTGCGTCTGCGGGCCCCTACCCCTTCCAGCTGCCTCCTCTCCTGACAGAGCCCACAGAGGAGTCTGCTGTCGGCTTCCCTGCAGCCCCCGTGAGGCCAGCTCAGATCTCACCACGGCCCTCACCGACAAGGGACGCCGAAGCATGGAGGAAGCCGTCTGGCCACCCTCTAGGCCTCTGCTCATTCTCCCTGCTTTTCCTCCTGGAGGTCTTTGAAGGAAGGCTGGCTCTCCCACCTGTCTTGACCGCTGTCCCTCCATGCAGCCAGGAGCCCAGGAGGCCCCTCCCACATGCATGGGCATGCCTGCCAACCCTGGAGACAGGCAGGGCGCTGTCCCGCCATTCTCCCTGGGACTGTAAGGAGTGAGCCCACAGGACACACGCAGCACTTCCCACAGAGCATTCCTGAAAGGAGGGGACCACAGCACCCAGGCGTAGTCCTGGGCTCAGGACCGGACAGCGAACCGAGGGCGGCTGAGTGCAGGAGTGGCACCCTTGTTACCTGTCTTCCACAGGGTGGTGGCCTGGAGTCTAGGAGACCTCTAGAAGCCAGTGGGTATGCAGGAGTCACTGAGCCCTCCGCACCTGCCTCCTGTCTGCTCTCTTCAGAGCCTCTGTCTTTCTCCCTCTTTCCCTCCCTCCCTTCCCCCCTGCCCCCAGCTGCACAGAGCATACGCTCTGAAAATGGGTTTTAGATGGAAAGAAGTGCTGAGGGACCTGCTGGCTCAGCACCTCCTAGGTACGTGTGATCTAGTCTCATTAACAAGGTCAGGACAGGGACCCCACCCGCTGAACTGCGAGCCCTGTCCAAGCCCCTCAGGCGGCAGCGGCGGCCACCAGGGGGAGCGCCGGGCACTGGCTGTGGGTAGCAGGGGCCACAGCTCAGGACTCGATGGCTCCCCGCTGGCAGAGGGACCCCCAGGGCTGTGTCCCTGATACTTCCCGCCAGAGGGATCAGAAGTCAGCTGGGTGACAGCACAGGACACACAGCTCCCTCCCCTGGGACTGGATGGGCCACAGTCCCTGCATTGCCAGGGTACCTGTTCTTGGGCAACTTAGACTCCCTGAATTTGCCCAAACCCAAGCCCACCAGGTCACCCTGTGTTTGTCCTACAAGACCTCCATTGTGGCAGTTCCTGCCCAGGTCAGACATGTGACTACAAGCATGCCATACACCTTAGCACAACACACAGACCTCTTGTTTATGACAGCTTTCATCAAACAAAAGCCAGTGTCCAGCTTCTGACCCTCTCGTGTGCCCATGGCTGTGTCCCCCTTCCTGCCAGAGGACACTGCATGCACTCAGGTCACCTGCACTCCGGCCCCTCCTTTGCAGAGAGCACCAGCCAGAACCCATGCCAGGCTGCCCCGGCTGCCCGGCTGCCCCTGGGTGTGACCTCCAGGGGGTGCTCACCTCCCCACCTGAAGGGCTCAGGAATCCAGGAAGCTGTAACCGCGGCAGGTCACCCTGACAGTGACCTGAAAGGCAGGGGCCTATCGTGACCCACAGGCTACCCTCTCCAAGTCTCATTCTGGAAGCTCCTGCAGCTGCCTGGCCAAGCCCCGTCCTCTACCCACGCAGGGGGGGCCCGTCCCGGCGCTCGGCCTGGGCGCTCTTGGAGGACTCTTCAGGGAACCGTCGAGAAGCCTGGGCGTTTGCCTATGGCACACGCCTTCTATCATGTGAGTCCCGACACCGGAGGAGCCACAACTCCCACACCACCCCTCTGACAGGGGAACCCCACGTATTCTGGGTCTTTCTGCAGAGCCCCCAGGGCTCATGCTTGCTCTGGTCAGGATGGAGGGGTGCACAGGGAGCCCAGGAGAATCCATGAGGGGGGAGGAAAGAGTCAGCTCACCTTGTCGTCCACGCCGCTCTCGCTGTCACACTGTAGGGAAGACAAAGAGAAAGGGGTGAGCCGGGAGCCTTCACACCACAGGAGACGCGCCACTCCTCAGCTGGGCCCCTCACCAGATTCCCGGAGAGGCAAATGCTAGCAAGCTGAGCGGGGGGATGCACAAAGGGACGCCAGCGGCCATCTTGCCTCCGATGGGCCAGGGAAAAGGCTGTGGTGGCCAGCACCGCTCAGAACAGGATATGGAAGGCACAGCTGCCGTGACCCGGATGGCCCTGCGGCCGCTCTGGCGTGGGCGCCCCAGCTCCAGGAGAGGGCAGCGTGGCGACGGCCCTCCGCAGACACCAGCAGGCCCAAGGAAGGCTGACGAGAGGCACTGCCACCCTCAGAGCCCTTGCTCCTTCTTCTGTTCTCAGCTTTAGGGACTTCTCCAGAGGCTCCTCTGGTGGAAGGTGAGTGTGGAGGACAAAGGCAGCCTGACCCACAGTGGTCTCAGAGTGCATGCCAGTGGTTAATGCAAGATCACAACCATGCATAAAAGCAATTTTTGTTTTCCGTTTTCAGTAAGCAGAGCCTTGGAAAGGACACAGTGCTAGAGGAACAATGAAATTTCCCTTAAAAGAATGAAAAGAAAAAAAAAAACCCTTCCCAGCAACTGCAATTATGATACGTTCATGTCAAATGAATTATATTGCTGGAAATAAATCTCCCCAAGACGCACAAGAGGGTGATCCGGCTCCAGTCAGACGTGTACACTGCTGGTTTTATATGTTGTACTCTACTTGATTAATATAGGTAATCAAATTATACTACCTTCCACTAGGCCCCCAAATTGAAGGCTATAATGTTTTCAATGACAAAGTTCACAGAGTTGTATAAAAATGCACTTTGCCAGCTACTCACTGCAGCCAGACGCACCATTTCCAGTTCGGCTAACAATAGCATGTGAAACAGCTGGGCCAGGAACAAGGCCACAGCCTTGCACCAAGCTCTGGCTGCTGTAGGTGGCAGGGGTCTTTCCTGGCCATACTCTTGGCCAAACCCCTCCCAGGAAGCTGATAAAAAAAGCAGCACTGTCCGGCAGGTCCCTGCCCTAGCCTGGCTTTGTGTCCCTCTGTGGCCCTGAGGTGCAGGGCTCATGAAAGGTGCCCTGGGTCCCTCAATCTGTGTGACAGGCAAGACTTGGTAGAACAGCATGTGGGTGGGGTGGGGTAGTAGAGAAAGGGGAGCGGGAGCCTAGAAGGAAGGTAGCAGGGCAGAGACAAAGGGGCTGCGACGTACCGGACAGGTGGGCATGCGGGGAGAGGGTGGAGTTGCTGACATGAGTGACCCCTCAGGAGGGATATGCGACCGGCGAGGTGCGGGAGCAGGCAGCTTGTGGAGAGATACTGGGGGAAGGGGCTGTTGGCTGCTCTATCTGATCTGACCCTCGGGATTCTGGGACCTCAGCTGAGGCCAACTGAAGCATCTCTGCTTAATGAGAGCTTTTTTATGGACACTGAAGCCCCACTAACCTGCCAGGATGAAGATTGCCAGTCATCTGGGTGCCTGGAGCCAGTGCTCAGCCCTTGAGTCCTGCCTCAGCCATGGCTGTACCAGGACCCCATGAACTAGCAGAAGGACACGCAGACCCAGGCCAGAAACACACCCGTGACTTCTGAGTCCAAGGCTGGAGCAGCCGGGACAGGCAGCTTAAAGAGGCTGTTCAACATACATCAACAAGGGAGCCTAGGCTAGAACACGCCCCAGTCCCACAAGCGTCAAAGGTAACCACCGTCCTGAGGCCCAGGCAAGGCCGAACGAGTTCATGCTATTAAGTGCTACTGAATTGAGTACAATAATCCCCAGGGTGAGGAGGGTTCTGGGAGTTGCCTGAGGGAGGCGACCCCTGGGATCTAGACCAGGGTATGGACATGGATACCTCAGGCTAAGGGGGAGGGGACTGTGGCTGGAGGCCGAGCCACGGTGCTGCTGTGCCGCCCACTGAGCAGCTGTGGGTCCGTCCCTGGAGCCCGTCGTGCCTCAGTGTATGCGTCTAACAGGGACGGTGATTCAAAGCACTAGGATGGTCTGGATAGTGCTCAGGGCACTGTGTACACAGATCCTGCCCTCTAACGTGTCCCCTACTCCCCTTGCAGGTATCTGAGCCTGTCACTTGACGGTGCTCCTCCCCTGCCCCACACCTCTGTAAGACAGGTCTCTGCCGCCCAGGCTTCCACGCCCCTCCAGAAGCTCAGCCAGCTGCTTGCTGGAGTGGCGGTGGTGCTTGTCACCCCCACAAATCAAGAGACACAATTCAGCATGGCTATTAAGCAGCAATAGAAACACGCCTTTTCTTCTCAGTGTGAACATTAATTACTGCTCAGAAGCTGTGTTCAGAGGGCTGCCTGTGTCCCACTGCTCAAACAAAGGCATGAAAATTCATGAGCAGGGGACCTTGCTGCTGGGGTCTGCCACTCCTAGTGATCAGCTCAGCAGCTGGGCCTGGAGGTGAGGGGGCGGGGGCGTCCGGCCCCATGGGTCCACAAGCCGGGCAGGGGCACAGGGCTGAAGGACAGCCCTGGTGGTCTGGCTCTCCAGCGTCCTCACTCCAGCCAGGGCAGGACTATGGTGGCGGAGGTGGCAAGGGTGGGGCGGTTTCTTCCCATGTAAGAGACACTGCTGCCTATGGGGTCAGGCTTGCAGGCTTACCCTCCTCAGCACAGGGCCCCTGCAGAGGTCCGAGAAGCATACCAAACACCATGAAGAAGCCAGCAACATCAAACACAGCGGGACTAAGGCTGGGCAGGAAGGAGTTGGTATATTCCACTCAGCCTTGCCTGCACCCAGGCAAGGGGGGCCTGAGCCCCTGCTGGGCCAGGCCCGTGGGGCCGAGGGGTGCAGATGCTCCACCCTCTACACGAACAGGGATTTCCTAACGAGTACAAGGCCACCCAGGAGAGCCTGTACAGCCCCTTTCTTTGTGTGTAGCAGTACCTTAGTGTGCCTGCCACGAGCCCACGTATCCTGACGTGTGTGCCACGTCCAGGCCTGGTGTATGTGACCTCGGCATCTCGCCATAAGGGCTTCTCCCTGCACGTCCTCCCCGCGTCCTGCTGAGTACTCTGCTGACTGCCATCGCCTCATGGGGGACACATGGCTGCTCAGATGCATGGCTGTCTCTGGCCTCCCACAGGTGCACTCCAGCTCCTGAATAGTCTGGTGGAGTGACACTGGAAGGAGCAAGGGCCACAGTCACCCCTGTCCCAGGAGATCCACTTCCTGTGCTGATATATGCCACTAAGGTGCTCACCTTCATTTATGCAACATATGCTCAGTCTCAAAGTGCAGAGCATGTTCCAACTAGACCATTTGCTAAGACAGCTAGAGTTTTACTACGAGGATGTGAGGGTGATCTGGCTCGACCTGGCCGGCAAGGCGGGTTCCTATTTCCCCCTCACCGCTCTCTGTGCGCCCATCCCACAGCTGCGTTGCCAGCTGAAGAGGACTGGTCTTCCGTCAAGGGCAAGCTCTCAAGATGCTCTGATAACCAGACTGTGAGGTCATCTCAACACCCACTTTTTGTCTTTCTACATATGCCTGATGTGTAAATTAGTATTGCAAGGAGCACATGGCTTCCACACCTCTGCTTCCTGCCAGGCCACAATGTCAACCACTGTAGTGAGGCTGGGGGACAATGCGTTCACTCTCTGCAGCTGGGGCATGCTGCCCATGACTGCCGCTGGCCTCACGTACAGCCCCCCTGTCTGGCGCTTGCCCCAGGGCTTATGACCATCCTGGGCAGGGAGGCCAGAAGCTGTGCTGGAGTTGCAGGGCTGAGGATCCTGACTCACACTTAATGGAGAGGTGTCTCCACTCTGAGAGCCTTGTCTTGAGAGCAGACACAACACCAGCTAGCTGGGGCCTTGGGTTGCACTTATGGACGTATGTTAGGTCAGCTCCCAGCATGCTCTGGGCTGTGTGATGCTGGTGCTGTGGCCATATGCACTTGGCACTGCTGGCTCACCTCATAGGTAAAAGGACGCCCGGCAGTTAGGGATTTGCTGTGGACAGATCACTGGCAGCAGGCCTAGTGGCGGCGGGTTGAGGGAGCCCTCTGGAGGCCAGGGGATGGCCCCTGGAGGGGGCATCACTACTGACAGCCCCTCCCAGGTTCTGTAAGCCCTGAAGAGGCAGTTCTGAAGCTGTGTGGCGGCTAAGCAGAGGCCACGGGCGCTCAGGCAGGGCGGCTCCCCAGATAGGGTGAGAGCAGCTCCACAGACTAACCAGGACCCAAATCCCACATGGCACCCAGGACTCCAGACCTCTGCCTCTCATGCTTTCACACAGGGGTCAAGACAGGGGGTCCTGACTGAACATGGTGGACAGAGGCTCGCCTGAGGAGCAGCAGATGAGGGACACAGGAGACAGCGCTGTGGGAAGGACATGGAGGGGGAGGCAGTGGACAGTGAAGACTGGTCAGAAGGGAAGAGGTGGCTGTGGCCTGAGACTAAGGGTAGGGGCAGGGCCAGCGAGAATGTCAGGTACAGGTGTCTGCTGCTGGGAGGGAAAGGAGAGATGGGCTCTGCGCATGACCAGAAGAGATGGAGTCCGCTGACCGAGGGGAGAGAGGAGCTGAGGAGGAGCGGTTTGGGGGAGGGCAGAGCCACAGTGGGGCCATCTGGACCCTTCCTGAGAAGCCCTGGCGACACACTTGACCTCCATGTCTTTCTCCCTCCCTCTCTGCATTGCTCTGTGTGTCGCACGAACCCAGAAGAGGCCACATGCACCACTCAAGGCCCACCTCAAACTGACCTGGTCACCGATGAGGAAACTGAGGCATAAAGGATCGGGGGAGGCTCACTGGGCAAAGCTAAGAGGTTGGCTGAGTATTTTAGAGTCCCAGATCTAGGCTGGAATTTGGGGTTGAACCCTCAATGTCTACAGCCATTAAAATTGCACCTGATTAATTACACAAGGTAAGCAGAGAAGCCAGCAAGATTCCAATCCGATTTACTCAGCTAGTTCACTCTTTATGGTGTTCAGGCTTTACAGCAAAACAAAGCATTAATTACCCAATTAACGAGCAATTAAGTTACTGACAGCCCAATAGCCTAAGGGCATCTGACAGTAAGACTGCTTGGCCCACCTGTAACTAGAGCCCAAATGGGCCACAGGGTATATGTGTGCCTCAGCCCTTGCCAGTCCTGACTGAAGCCTGAGGCCCCTTTACAACAGGGCTGTGGGGACAGGGAGTGGTCCTGGTCTTTTTATTTTTGGGGGGGGGGTCATTCGTGGGGCCTGGGCGCTGTCCCTCAGCTCTTCAGCTCAAAGCTAGCACTCGACCACTCAAGCCACAGCGCCACTTACGGCTTTTTCTGCTTATGTGGTGCTGAGGAACCAAACTCAGGGCCTCATGCATGCAAGGCAAGCACTCTACCACTGAGCCACCTTCCCAACCCTGGTCCTGGTCTTTCCAGTGGCTTCTGCAGACACCGTAGCTCACAGTGGGCAGTTCCCCAAAGCTCCGTCAGAGTTCCAGCCAGTCTGGTCCCTTTCTCTCTCTGCCAGTGCTCAGCAGAGGCCTTTCCGAGCTATGTGTGAAGTGAGAGCCCCATCCGTGCACGAGTCAGTGTAGACAGGGTTTGATTCCAGCCTAGCAATGCTATCCACTTCAGCTCCTACACAAAGTTCAATCCACCCAGCAATGCTGTCAGCCTCACCCCCGAGCCAAGGGCCCTGTTGTGAACACAATGACCCAATGGACAAAATGACTGGACGATGTGTGAACTGACATATGATGCCGTATGATGCCCCACTTACGGCATAAAGGGTGGACAGTCCTGACTGTCACAGATGGGGACACAGGGATAAAGTCAGTTGTATAAGGAGGACTACCTCGCCTCTCACACCACTCTAGAATGTTCTTAGCTGGAAACATGTGAGGATCACCAGATCCTTGAACCCAACTGCTATTATTGTTAGTATTTTTTGGACCACAGTTGCACAGGTAACAAGGACCACGTGGACAGGCGTGGCAGGCGCCTGGAACCATGCTGCAGACGCTCTTGTCCACCGGCTCCTTGGCCATTTCTACCAGCCCTGCTTCCTAAACTCAGGCCTGGCGTTGACACACTCACAGAACACAAGAAGCTTCCCTTAGCACATTTCTTGCTTCCATTCATTTCTTCTTTTTGACTGTGTTGTGGGCTAAATGACCTCTGGGTTCGAACCTAAGTAATGGCACAAGGCTCCTCAGCCCTGCCTGGAGACCCTACGGTCCCAGCTCTGTCCACCTCACGCTACTAGACAGTAGCCTTAAGAACAACTGTCCCCCAGTCTTGCCTACCTCAATGTGACTGTAGTTAGGTATGAATGCACATCCAACTGTCATACGCACCCACAATCACACACATAGAGAGGCGCACAGTCACAAGGTCATGGGCACATACATACAAAACTGTATGTACACAGTTGTGTGCACACAAACTTATAGCTACAGGCACACATCATATGCATGCACAAGCACACAGTCATGTACACAGTCATGGGCACATACAAGCATAGTGTCATAGGCATGCACGGGCACACTCAGACAGCCATGTGAATAGACAGCTGTAGGCACACATCGCAGGCAGGTGGGCTCCTGTGTCCGCGGCTGCCCGGCCTACCCCCTGCAGGCTGAGCCTAGTGGCGCTCTCTGCACCCCACTTCTCCTTTTCCCTCACATCCCTTCCTCCAGATCATCTCATCTCAGCTACAACCATACTCTACAAGCTGGGGACAGGTGACCATCACCAAGTGCAGGGCCTGTGCTGGGGTCCCTGCTCCCCAGACCTGGCTGCCCCTCACCATCGCTGACGAACCAGCGTTCATCCTCAGAATTTCCCAGGCTCCCCGCACCCCTCTCTCATTAACACCTCTCTGTGCAGTCCCGGCTGACTGGGATAATTAACGAGCTGGTGTCAGGGAATGAATAAAAAAGATGGCCAGGACTGCTGTACGTGGCTGACCTTTCTCAGAGTCGACTGTATTAAATATATTTTCATGTTGTCAGACTCCGAGTGCTAACTACCTCATGAATTATTTATCAACACAAAACCTTAACCAGAAACCCTGTTAACATTAATCCCTAACCTTCTGTGTCATGGTAGCTTGGCCTGTTCTGAATAATTGAATTTCAGCTTTCAGCAGACTCAAGCTCTGGCCTCACTCCCTCTCCTATGGGGTCACCTTCACAGAACCACCACCCGGTGTCTTCTGCTGGGACAGAAAGGCCTTCTCCAGTCTCAGCCTATAACCGTCACCAGAAGGAGGCTTTGGCCCATGCTGCCTGGAGGTGTAAGGTGGGGGAGTCAGGGCGGAGGCTCTGGGGCACAGGCAGCCCTGGGCTGATCTGAGTGGTGTCAGGGCTTGTGAGCGGAGTGGACCTGGACACAGGGGAACTGGCTACCGATGACGGCAGGGAGCAGGGAGTCAGAGCTGCTCTGGGAAGCATGCCCCGTCTCCTTGGTGACCCTCTTGCCTATCTGCGGGGCTGGAGGCCCCATGACACCACTCCGTGTCCTGCCAAGTGGGCTCAGCAGGTGACCATGGCTGAGGTTCGAGGCCAAGCTTCCCAGCAGCCTGGCAGCTCCCCCTGCACATGCCCAGCCACACTGTGGATGTCCAGGGGAGCAGCAGAGCCTCCAGCCCGAGAGCTGCTGCACGTGCCCATGGACACTACTACTAGTAGACGCCCTGAGCATGCAGGCTGGGTGTGGCTAGTTCCAGAGTATTTGACAAGGAAAGTGCTCCAGTCAGGGAATGCCTAGTGAAGCAGAGGGCAGGGCACAGAGGGAGAGGTCCTTAGCGGGGTCGGATGGTGAGCAGGGCAGGGCACAGAGGGAGAGGTCCTTAGCGGGGTCGGATGGTGAGCAGGGCAGGGCACAGAGGGAGAGGTCCTTAGCGGGGTCGGATCGTGAGCAGGGCAGGGCACGAGGGAGAGGTCCTTAGCGGGGTCGGATCGTGAGCAGGGCAGGGCACACAGAGGGAGAGGTCCTTAGCGGGGTCGCATCATGAGCAGGGCACAGAGGGAGAGGTCCTTAGCGGGGTCGCATCATGAGCAGGGCACACAGAGGGAGAGGTCCTTAGCGGGGTCGGATCGTGAGCAGGGCAGGGCACAGAGGGAGAGGTCCTTAGCGGGGTCGCATCATGAGCAGGGCTAGCCTCCAACTCTCCTTGAACTTGGGCTGACCTGGGAAGCGGGATGACTGTGACACCTTGGTTTCTAGCAACCTGGAGACACTGGGGTACCCTATTGGGAGACCCCCTTGAAGGCTCAAGCTGCCACGGAGAGGACCCTGACCAGGAACTAGGCATGCAGGCTCAAGTCCAGCCATTGGCTAATGTCTCCGTTTATTGCCACATGGGGTAGAAGTTACTTAATGGCAAAGCCGAGTCATAATATAAAAACAATCTTGCTAGGCCTCAGTGGCTCAAGCCTGTCACCCTAGCTACTCAGGAGGCTGAGATCTGAGAATCGCCATCCAAAGCCAGCCCAGCCAGGAAAGTCCATGAGACTCTTTTTTTTTTTGGGGGGGGGGGGTCGGTCATGGGGCTTGAACTCTGGGCCTGGGCGCTGTCCCTACGCTCTTCAGCTCAAGGCGAGTGCTCTACCGCTTGAGCCACAGTGCCGCTTCTGGTTTTCTAGTAGTTTATTGGAGATAAGAGTCTCACACTTTCCTGCCCGGGCTGGCTTTGAACCGAGATCCTCACGTCTCAGCCTCCTGAGTAGCTAGGATGACAGGCGTGAGCCACCGGCACCTGACTTCCATGAGACTCCTCTCCAATAAACCACCAGAGAACAACCGGAAGTGGTGCTTGGCTCAAGTGGTAGAGCGCTCGCCTTGAGCTGAAGAGCTGAGGGACAATGTTCAGGCCCAGAGTTCAAGCCCCACAACCGACAAAAAGAAAAAAGAAAAAAAGCAGCCATTGTGTCCCAGCAAAGCTCACTTCTGTCTCAAGAGGCAAAGTGGGGCAGCTGAAAGGGCGGCTCCACCACCCCACCACGACGGCCTGCCCCTTCCAGGACGGCGACCGGGCCAAAGGGCTCACACCCGTGCCTCAGCTCCTACATCTGCAAAGCCGGCAACAGCTCTTACAGGTAACGGCGAGCTTCCAAAGACAACCGAAAATGCCTCAAAAGTTGAGTGTCTGTGTGAACACTTGCTCCACTTCACAATGTGCCCACCCCGTGCTGTCAGGGAATACACAGGTCTGCATGTCACAGTCTCTTATCCTAAAGCTCGAGGTGGAGTGGCTCCCTCCTAGATCAGGCAGTTCCTGTCCAGTCCCTGGCGACAACATCTCAGAGCCCACAGCGGGGCCTGTTCAGAGGCAAGCCAGCCAAGCCGCTGTGTTTGGGCGGCTGGAACAAGCCCATTCCCCAACCTTGTGAGGTACAGTCTCTTCATTACCTAGCCTGGCCGGTGTGCTGCCCGCATGGCTCCCGACCACCTGTCTCCCTCTCACTCCCTCGCTCAGTAGAACCCGAACACAAAGGCCCGCGTTGTCTGGAGGCCCTTGCCACATCCGCCGCTGACTCCTGGAGGTGGCTGCCCTCTAGCCCAACGCGGCTGCACTTACTTCCTGGCCTCTGAAGCCCCTGTGGGAGGGCAGAGCCACTGTCACGTGTCTGCCATACCATGGCCAGGGTGGCACTCAGCCACGCTGGGGGTAGATGACAGCTCAGGGCGGGACATGTGCCCAGACCCACACCTGCCACCCTGCAGCCTGTAGGCTCCCCTGTGGCAGAGGTTCAGATGAGAAGGTGGATCTCTGCTCCAGAGAGACTAGTAGAGGTTCACTGCTTCTGTGCCAATTACAACTGCTCACCAGTGTCCCAAGGAGCAGCAAAATGAATGTCACAAACCTGCCTCGCAGACAGCCTGCACGGCGGGTGTGTGACCAGCAGCCAGGGCGGCGGCGGCTCACTCTGCCGTCGGACATGGCTGGAGGGGCAGGAGCAAGCGGAGATTGGAAGCTCCCCCACGCTTCTGGTCAGGGCTCCGTAGTAGCATGGCCTCTAGAATCCCTCCCCAGCCAGGCTGCCTAAGTGCACACCACACCTCTCTGAGATGTGCCCCAAGCTCAGGAACAAATTGGGAGGCAGCAGCAAGACTATCAGGAAATGTGGCTCTGCCCTCTCTCCAACACAGGGAGGCCTTGTCTCTGCCCCTTTGCCCAACTCTGCTGTCAGCCACCAGTAAGTGGAGCTGTGCTGGGGAAGCAGGTGCTTTCCCAGGATGCATGCAGATGGGCAAGTCAAGGCTTGGGGGTCAGAGTGGAGCCCCAGGCCTGGCAGAAAGGGACAGAGCCAGGCTTGGAACCCAGCTGCTCACAGATCCAGGCATGTCTTGGATCTTGCTCTTCCGTGATCTTAGTACTGGCTAGGGAAATGCAGTTCCACATGGTGGGATGGGAAAGGGCAGCCGTCCCACAGGAGTCCTGGCCCAAAGAGGCTCAGCTGTGCTCTAGCATTCTGGAATGTGCACTTCAGGCTACAACTGGTTCTGATGGAAGGCAGGAGGTCAGGGAGCCGTGAGCCCAGCCATGTGCAGGGCAGGCCAGGTACACCCTCGGTCTGAAAGCTCCAGACAGCAGAGGGGGCAGTGTGTGGTCACCCCAAGCCCCTGTCCTCCCTTCCCTGACCCAGAACTAGGCTGGGGAGACAACTTGGGACCAGTGGGAAGGGTGGAGGCTTTCCTCAGTGGAGGGACAGGCCATGGGATGGGGACGGAAGGGGCGTCAAGGTGAAGAGTTAGGGACCGATGGGTCTCACCCAGAGCTCTGGCAGGTCTGTACTCTACACTGGGTAGCTGTGCGACACCTTCATCCAGCGGCCCACCCCTCCAAGCCTTGGGGCTCAACCACACAGGGTAGATTCAGGGCTGGCAAGGGCCTCCTGGGGCCCACAGGCCTGCCGCCCCTCTCTACAGAGGCAGCCTTCCCCCTGGCTGCCCTGGCTGCCCACCCGTCTTCCCCACCAGCCTCACCCTGACAGGCCTGGGGAGGTGAGGAGCACACGGAATCTGCCCCTCCTTCAGCCCAGGGGGTACTTCACAGGGAGCTGTGTGCTGCCCACTCAGGCTTCAGACCATCTCACAGGCTTCAAACCTCTCAGCCGGCTCCCCATACCTCGGATGTGCACAGGCTGTGGTGTTTTGTTTTGTGTTGTTTTTGCCAGTCCTGGGGCTTGAACTCAGGGCCTGGGCACCATTCCTGAGGCACTTCTACCCACCCCCTCCCCTCACCCACCAAGGCTAGCATCCTACCACTTGAGCCACAGCGCCACTTCCAGCTTCTTCTGTATATGTGGTACTGAAGAATCGAACCCAGGACTTCATGCATGCTAGGCAAGCACTCTACCACTGAGCCACCTTCCCAGTTCAAGGCTGTGGTTTTGCTACAGGGACAATCCCTCATCTGGAGGCACTCAGGGGGCTGTAGGCTCAGCCTACAGTGAGTTCCTCAGGCCGTGAAGAGAGGCTGCATAGAGAGGCCCATGTCCAGGGAAAAGGACCACGCCAGCGCAGTACACAGGATATAGTAGGAAAGCAGCACTGATGGTACCAGGCTAAGCGGTAGGCTCCAGGGGGCTCAGGTGCCAGGGGCAGCCATGAACTCCTGAACTTCCCACACTCCGTGGAGCCATTCCTGGGATGGTCAGTGCACTAACTGTTCTGAGAGGCCTCACGTACCTGTGGGGACTGCAGAGCCCCTACCCGCGCACCTCCTGAGAGACAAGGGTGTCCCCAGCTGACACGGCTGGTCAGCACCCTGAGTGCAGGGCACAGCAGGGACACACGAGGGGCAGAGCAGAGCAGCGGGGCGTGCTAGGAGGTAAGCGGGCTCTTCATAACTTCTTCAAAGCCCGTCAACCTATCGCAGCTAACTGCACCTGGCGTGAGAGGTGCTTCTCTGGCAGGTGTGGCAGGGGCCTCGGCCAAGCACATCCGTCCTGCTGCAGACCCCGAGAGGCTCCCTGCCACCGCATCCGTCTCTCAGCTCCCCCGCCCGCCTCCCTGTCTCCTCATACCCCGTATCTCCTAAGACAGGGTCTTTGCCCCCAGTCACACTACTACAGGAAGCCTGCAGCGGCCTGGCCCTCCCTCCCAGCCTGAACTCCATGTGATGGAACTGAAGGAAGGGCAAGATGGGGGCTGTGCGCTGTGAGGTACTTTTGGGCCTGAGCCTACAAGGGGTGCACACAAGCATACCCATATACAACATCATGTGGCCACAAGTACACACACACATGGAGCCCCGAGAAGCCAGAGAGGCACACGTGTGTGCATAAACACAGACATGCAGGAATACACAACGTCATGTGGCCACAAGTACACACACACATGGAGCCCTGAGAAGCCAGAGAGGCACACGTGTGTGCATAAACACAGACATGCAGGAATACATGGCCCCCAGGACATAGAGACATGGATGGACATGGGGACACACACACACACACACACACACACACACACACACACACACACACACACACACACACACACACACACACACACACACACACACACACACACACACACACACACACGGAGAAAGTCTCACAAATAGAACCCGAAGGGAGCTGTTATGTGACACTTCCAAACAGGCACAGAGTCATACCCAGACACATACGAACTCCACAGAGGGATGGGTGCCCCTCCACCACGCACACACAGGCATAAACACACATGTAACTATGCACACCGTCAGCGCCCATGCACTCCAGGCCTGAGCGCCCTCCAAGAAGTCTTAACCAAGAGGCTGAATTACAACTTGCCCTGAACTCAGACCAGCTGGTTCTGTCCAGAATTATCTAGGCCCAGATCATTCTGGTTGACTCTGGGTCCTCCAGCACCACCTGGGACTTCCATCAGGGAGGGCTGGACACTGTTCCCTGCTGTCTGCTTGGAGCTTGGCTCGCATCTGAGCCCACAGGCCAAGAGGACAAGAGATGTCTTCAGGGACAACCTGCAGGTGTCAGGGCCACGGGGCCAGCGCTGATCACTGGTGACTGGCCAGGGTTGCCGTGGCTCCCAGCAGGACCCTGGAAGCCCATCATGTATGTAGGAGCTGACATACACACCTGCATATGCCAGGGTTCTGTGTATACACACCTCAGGGCACCCGGCTCAGATGGAACTCGTAGCCATATATCAGCCAGGAGTTCCCTTCTTGCCACCATCTGTCACTTCTGCACAGCAGCCACAGGGTTAAAATGTAAGCAGCTGGCTAGCTCAAAACATAGGGAAAGCAGGGCTTGGGAGAGACAAAACCTGAATGACAAATGGAGACTTAAGACAGACTGATGTAATAGCAGCTCAGGGCTGGAAGACCCATTGTCCTGGGGGACTGGGAGGGGTGGGAACCACTTAGGTTCCCGAAGAACATGGATGTACCCCCCCGGTGACTGAGCACCTTTCCAGGGCTCAAGGCTGGCCCTCATTTAGCTTGGGTCAGCTGACATGCCACTGTCATGTAAACACACACTCTTCCTGCTCACGGAAAGCCCAGGGCCCTAGGAAACTAGGGTACGGAGATGGGGCTCTGATCTCACCGCCTCTGCCCAGGAGCCTCCTCAATGCAGATGGCTGACCCTGCCGCCTGCAGGTGGTTCCTGACAGCTCGGCCTGGCCTGGCCTGGTGAGGGCCAGCGTCAGGCCACCACACAGCAGCCTGGGTCTGAACTGCTCAGCCCAGTATCTGATACAGCTCTGACCACAGCACTGCTCACAAGACCTGTGCGAAGGGGGAAGCCCATCACAGCCAGCGCATCCCAACCACCCTCAAGGGGCTGCCATCCCAATGCACAGGCAGAGGCAGGCTGCCTGCGGCTCACACTACCAAGGAGGGAAGGTCCCCGTGGACAGCCACCTCCAGGGACCACTGCCCAGAGGTGTTCACACACCCTAGGTCATGCCCAGGCCCATCGCAGCTGGGGTCTAAGAGGAGCCCAAGTACTACGCATCCTAGGAAGGGAACAGGGGTGCAAGACTAGGGAGCAGGGGTATAGGATATGGGAGGGAGGGACCAGATGAAGCTCTACTCTTGGTTTAGGCAAGTTGCCTCTGTAGAGTTCACTAAGCTTGTAAGCCAGGGTCCCCACTCTGGCTCACCCCTGGTCTCCTATATAGTACCCAGCAGGAGCCCCAGGGTGAAGCTGTAGGGGCTGTCCCACTGGGCAATTAATGGGTTAATTACATACTCCATAAAAGCAGTGTGATTTAGAGTGGCCAGGCAGGCCCCATAGCTGGCAGTAAACCAGAGGCTGCAGAGATGAGGCAGGCAGGTCCAAGCCCTGGCCTGCAAAGAGCCAAAACGCTGTAAATCTGTAGAAACGGCTTTTATGGAGCTCTGGGTTTTATGATGTCATTAATGTTTCTCCTGACACTTTAAGCCATGAGGAGGCATGGGGGCCACTCCTGAAGGCCCATGAGTACCAGTGCCAGGAGCCACTGCCATCTCAAACGTAACAGACAAGTCCAGCTCTCATTTCTTTCTGGTATTGTTGGTGGTGGTGGTTGTAAGGCTTGAACTCTGGGCCTGGGCACTATCCCTCAGCTCGTCAGCTCAAGGCGAGCGCTCTACCACTTGAGCCACAGCACCACTTCTGGTTTTCTGGTGGTTTATTGGAGATAAGAGTCTCACAGACCTTCCTGCCCAGACTGGATTTGAACTGCGATCCTCAGATCTCAGCCTCCTGAGTAGCTAGGATGACAGGCGTGAGCCAAGGGCACCCGGCTTCCAGCTCCCATTTCTGAGGCCGTCCACACGGCAAATGAGCAGGGTGTCAGGCCCCCTGCGGGCCTGGGTGTGCTTGCAGATATAGGCAGATGAAGGAAGCATGCACCTTGCTCTCCACCGCCACAGCCCACCATTCAGGCTGCATGCCCATCTCCAACCCATCTCCCACAAGTGGTGCCGCTCCCTGGATGTCATCCCAGATGGCATCTTCGACACGGAACACCTTCCAGGTCCCCGTGGAACCCGAGGCCAGAACTTGCCACCCACAGGGAGCCTGGCTCCTCAGTTCCTGGCACCTGTGAAGGGAACCCGGCCCTCAGAGTGTTCCTGGGCAGTATGCTCCCTGCCAGTTTTTGCCAGACATGTCTACCCGCCCCTGGCCCCACAGCTGTTGGGTATGAACCAGCCAGGCTCTGGAAGGACAAGTCCCAGGGTGGTGGAGCACCAGGTGGAGAGCTGCTAAGTAGGCGCGCTGGGGTGGTCCCGTAGCTGGGACAAGGGCAGCAGGAAGGAGGAGCTGGGAGACTTACAGAGTAGCCTCTCCCGGAAACGGCCTGTGCTGAGCTCTGCAGGAGGAAGAAGGAGACAGTTAGTAACAGCCTGCCGTCCAGCTGATGTCCAGCCCAAGCGCCCACTGCCTGAGCTCCAGCTGTGCAACCCGAGACAGGCCGGCGGACTTGGGGCAAGACTACCAGACCCCGCTGAGGGAGGACACCAGGCATGGCTGGCTGTCGTACCAGGGATACCTCGGGACCTTTCATTTTGGGTCCGGTCGTGGGGCCTGAACTCTGGGCCTGGGCGCTGTCCCTCAGCTCTTCAGCTCAAGGCTAGCGCTCTACCACTTGAGCCACAGCACCACTCCCGGCTTTTTTTTCTTTTTGCTTATGTAGTGCTGAGGAATGGAACCCAGGGCCTCAGGCGTGCAAGGCAAGCGCTCTACCACTGAGCCACCTTCCCAGCCCTACCTCGGGACCTTTCTGAAAGCAATACAGCCCCTGTAGCTGTTCCTGGCCTCTAGGAGGCTGAGGAGGGGGCACCATCCTGTAGAGGTTGCCACACAGAGACACTTGTGGACGATCCTCAGCCCCTCCAGAGGCCAAGGACACTGACCATCACCCCAACATGAAGCAAAAAGACCTTGGAAGGCAGGCCCTACCTCCCACCCACGTGTGCAGCCTAAGGTGGGAACTTAGGCTCTCCTTCAGTGCCCCTTCCCTGCCTAAGTCCACAGAAAGGCTTCTTGGAGTTGCAGTGGACCAAGACTCTGAAGGAAAGTCACAATAGGAGGCTGAAAGGCAGCTGGTGGTCATGAGAGGTCCAGGTGAGGGCCTGGCAGCATGGTCTGAGTGGCCATTTAAGCTCCACTGGGACAAAGCCACACATGCAGCCATGTGGAAGAGGCTGTGGCCAGCAGGGCACGGGCACAGGGCTGAGCTGTAGAGGGGCATGCAGCTGGCTGGTGCCTGGGCGGGGCAGGGACGACGTCAGCAGGCATGTCAGGGGACGGGCGCAGAGGCTGGAGGAGGGTCAGCGGAGGGAGGCAGGGCTGGCATGCTCAGCTGCCACCCCTCCCCACCCCCTCCGCCCATCCCACCGTGTGGCTGCCATGGCCGGGCCAACGGGGGCGGGGGGAGGGGAGGGGGCTGTCAGACAGAGTCTACCGGAACCCCTGGCACGCTGGCCCAGGCCTTGGCTAATGAGGTGGGGGTGGGACTGTGACTGGTGAGTTGTCAGCCTTAAGCTGGCTGTGCTCAGAATGTGTCTTCATTCATCCTGGGCAGCAATTAAAGGCATGCTAACTAGGGCAGCCCACAGCCCTAGACAATTACCAGCCTATTTTCCCATCTTATGGCAACAAGATCAGAGCCTGACAATTATGCCCCCTCAGGGCTGCAGGCTGCACCCCCAGACCCTCATTTAGATGATAATGAGACTGGTCTCATTCAATCTTGTCCTGTAAAACTCACTATTCTATGGCCACTTCAGGAGCAGGGTGTGGGTGTCCACGTGGTTGCCTTCTGGGCTGGAGAGCTCCTTGCCTCCACCCCAGCCCTGGAGGGGTCTGTGCAAAGTCTGGAGTCAGAACCTAGCAATCCTGGCTGTGCTCGTCGGGCGCCAGCCCAAGCCTGGCCGTCCCGGGCTCACAGTGACCCTGAAGGTGTGCCTCCAACTGAGATCACTGCAGGAACGTTTCTGCCCTATACCTCCAACCTATGCACCCACAACTAGACGGCCAGACCTCCACCCTGCTGTGGCCAACGTCAGTCCCAGACTGGCGTCCCTATGGATAACTTCAGCGGGAAAGCCCTAATCAGTACGAAACCACAAAATGGCCAGTGCCCATGAGCTCCCTCCATGTAACTTTAGGGCCCGGAGTGAGACCTTCAGCAGGACTCCACTTGTAATACTGGGGTGCACTGGGTACTCACGTCGCTGAGCTGGTCTCGGGAGCTGCTCCGCTGGGAGCTGGTGGCTTCAAGGACACTGTCTTCGTCGCTGTTCTGGTCACCCCCTCTGGACATGGCAACCTTTGTCTGGGGACAGGGAAAGACAGCCTCAGGCAAACCTGCCCTTACCTATCTGTAGCAGGGCTCCTGGTACACACAACACTGTACTTGACCTGATCCTACTCCATCCCCAGGCCTCCCTCAACCACTGGGCCCCACAGGTTCTAGGGCCTAATCTGCCATTGGGGGTGGTGGACACGGCCCCCTGCCCCCATCTCCAAGCCATGGACCTGGAGTCAGATGGAAGGAAAGCAAGGGGGCAGAGCGCTACAGAGCAGGGAAGCTCACTGACTGGCCGGTTCCATGGGATGGGATGGGAGAGAAACGCCTCTGATGAAGTGCACTCAAGGTGCTATTCAAGCTGTTCTCATTTTCTCAAGCCCCTAACTTAAAAGATATCCTGGTAGAACATGAGGACTCCTGCCCCCACGACAGCCTGGCTCTCCTCCTGCCAAGGCTGCCCAACTTGGGCAGCTCCTCCCTAGTCAGCTCCCTAGGAAGCTGTCATAAGGACACTACCGAGACTCGGTGCCCAGTGTTTCCTTCAGTTGGCACTACAACTCCCTCACGGTGGCTCCTCTGAACCTCAACCTGCTGTCTGTAAAACAGCTGACCCAGTGCTCTGGGCACAAGCACGTGAGGCCAGCTGAATGGCATTTTCTGGCCTCAGAGTTTTGCATGGGTAACCGCTTGCCCTGACAAGAACCTATTTTCAATTCTACTTTTTTTTTTGGTTGTGGGGCCTGAACTCTGGGCCTGGGCGCTGTCCCTCAGCTCTTCAGCTCAAGGCTAGCGCTCTACCACTTGAGCCACTGCACCACTTCTGGCTTTTTCTGTGGTGCTGAGGAATTGAACCCAGGCCTCATGCCTGTGAGGCAAGCGCTCTACCACTGAGCCACCTTCCCAGCCCCTTCAATTCCACTTGATAGACAGGAAACAGGCCTGGGGAGGGGAGGTACCCAGGCAGGGCTAGGCCCAGAACACTGCTTGTGTGTACCTTTTAACCTGAAAATGACTTCACACCTGCACAAAAATGAGGGAAATGAGCCAGGCACCAGTGGCTCACGCCTGTAATCCTAGCTACTCAGGAGGCTGAGATCTGAGGATCATGGTTCAAAGCCAGCCCGGGCAGGAAAGTCTGTGAGACTCTTATCTCCAATAAACCACTCGAAAACGGGAAGTAGCACTGTGGCTCAAGTGGTAGAGTGCTCGCCTTGAGCTGAAGAGCTGAGGGACAGCGCCCAGGCCCAGAGTTCAAGCCCCATGATCGGCCAAAAAAAAAAAAAAAAAAGTGAGGGAAATGACGAATACCAGGCCCCAGTGTGAATGTGCCATCCCAGACATTCACTTACACAGCAAGCTGCCTCTGCCACCAGCTGCTGAGGCTGAGCGCTCTCGTGTGCGTGGTCTCCTTACAAACACGCTGAGAGCACAGGTTCCAGCCAGAGGGACACTACGGGCCATGTGGAGGAGCCTGACGGGTGCCGCCTCCCACCTCCCTAGAGCCACTTGTAGAGCTCGGCCAAGTCTGTGGTCAGAGTCCAGTCATTTTGACACGAGCACGTGCCAGCCCTGAAACCTATCCAGGAACCAGTCTGGTTGGCTGGGGACCGCCAGAACTCCCCATGTCTGCCAATTTCCGAGGTCAGGCTAGAGTCCCCCAGCCCCACCCCCAAGGGCTTCAGGATTCCAGGAGTTCAACACTCCTTTCCTCATGAGGCTGGCAGACTGCAGAGGCCCACACAGAACCAGGGCCGTTCAGACGCAGACAGGGCCCCAGGGAGAAGAGATTCAGGTCTGCGTTCAGGGCAGAGGCCAGAGTGCAGCTGAACCTGAGCCACCTCGGGAGCCAGTACTCCTCTTGTCCCTGCCCAGACCCCACCAGGCTTTCTCTCCTCTTACCCCAGTGCTAACCCTGGCAATGCCAGTCATGTTTGAGGTCTTCCTGCCTACTACCCGCACGGCTGGACCCAGGGCTGGGAATGTGGCTTAGTGGTAGAGTGCTTGCCTGGCCTGCACGAAGCCTTGGGTTCGATTCTTCAGTACCACATACACAGAAAAGGCTAGAATTGGCACAGTGGCTCAAGTAATAGAGTGCTAGCCTTGAGCAAAAAAGCTCAGGGACAGTGCCCAGGCGCAGAGGTCAAGCCCCAGGACTGGGGGGTGGGGTGGGGGGGGGTGTAAGAAAGGTTGGACCAAAGTCACTACATGCACCAAAGATCTGGTACAAAGCTGCTGAGTACAGCTGCGGGGCTGCTCGCTGCCCAAGGACACAGGGGAGGAAGGATGAGCGGAATACCCATTCTTACAAATAGCAGGACACTGCTTCACAGTACAGAGAGGGGTCCCCTCCCTCCAATGGGACATGGAGGCAGGTCCCCATTCCGACTCAATAATGGAGCCCTGCAGGTGGGATGAGCTGTGGACTGCTGCTCTTCCTTAGATGACTGTTCGTCGGAAGGCCCTACTCCCCATACAATTCTGCCAAGCTGAGTCTTGTATCCTAGAAATAATCCCAATCACAGACCCAGTCACACGAAGTACACACATACCGTCATATACATGCCCATAAAACCTATGGGTTACACCATTTGTTGTCCACGCCGTTCCTCTAGCATCTGCCCTCCTGCTCTGTGCACTTGCGTAGGTATACATGGCCCCTTGGACCTCACAGCCCCTCTAAGCAGGCTGAGCGACACAAGAGAAGCAACACAGCATGCTGCACATACATGTTCCATGTGCATGGACACGCGTGCTCTGGCCTCCCAGCCATTCCACGCATACCTCCTTCCAGAGTGATGAACCTCTGCTTCCAACCCTGAGACCTTTTGAGACTGTTGGGCCTGCTACAGACAATGGTCACCCACCAGGAGCCTTCCAGGGGCTCTACCCCTGAAGTTCAGCTTAGAGACTTGCCCAAGCTCCCCAGTCTTAGGCCAAGCAGCATGATGTTGGAAGGAGCTGAGCTGTGACCATCCCCAAGTGTTCTGCTGCCCCGCCTCACCACCCTGCTCTTCCTAGGCCTGAGCCCCAACTTCTCATGTATTCCCTAAACCCTGGCACAGATGCCACGAAGCTGAGCGCAGGTCCTGGCCGGCCTGGCTCCTCACCAGACTGAGTGCAGGGCCCTGGGCCTTGCCCTGATTGCTCCCTCCCTGAGGTCTCATGCAGCACAGGGATGAACTCACCATTCTGCTGGGAACCCCCTGCCTGGTATGCCCCCAGGCCTAGCCACCCTAAGGCCTAGCCATGGTGCTTTCTGTGTCTATTCTGGTCATCATGCTTAGCACAGTGCTGACTCTCACAGGCATCCAACTTTGCCTAGACTTCCGGTGCTGAGCCCTAGGTGAGGTGGGTCACCCTGTAACCACTGGCCCCACGACCCTCCTGGCTGCTGCTTTTGGCGGTACTGGGGCTTGAAGTCAGGGCCTGGGACTGCCAGGTACCACTTAAGATACCCCTTTGGGCTTTTGTTGTTGTTTGTCATGGGGCTTGAACCCAGGGCCTGGGCCTTGTGCCTGAGCTCTTTCACTCGAATCTAGTGCTCTACCACTTTGAGTCACAGTGCCACTTTCAGTTTTCTGGTGGTCAGCTGGAGATAAAAAGCCTCATGGACTTTCCTGCCTGGGCTGGCTCTGAACTGCAATCCTCAGGCTCAGCTTCCTGAGGAGCTAGGATTACAGGATTGGGCCATCAGTGCCTAGCCGAGCCGTTTGTTTTTTTACTGTTTTTGGGAGTCTCACACTAACTTTGCCTGCGATCATAAACCACAATCCTCCTACCTCAGCTTCCTGAGTGTAAGGGACCAGAAGCATGTACCATCATGCCCAGCCACACCCTGCCCCACCACGTTAGTTCTGTTTACTCCCGACTCCCACCCCAAGGGCAGGAGGTGGCTTTGGTCACTGGCTGTCACATGGAAATATCTCAAGGCTATGGCTCACATGGTCCAGCCTTGACGTGGGAAGCTATGACCACTGTGATCAGGGTTGCTCTGGGTTCAATTGGCGCTGCATGGCTCACTCGCTCAGGTCACAGGGGCCCAGCTGGCTGCAGAGGCTTCCGCCTGTCCCCCTGAAGAGCTGTCCACTGTCGCAACCAGGGGACACTGCCAGCCCCAAATGCACAGGACTGCGGCCATTCTGCCCTTGCCCTCTTGACTCATTCAGGCCCGCACATACAGACGACACCAGCCCTGTCTTTGGGGAGGGGCAGGCACGGTGCATGCTTCACTACTCTTGGTACAACAGAGCTAGCCAACTGTGTCAGTGGCAGCTGCCAGAGAAACTCTCCCCAGCCCACCCCCAGGTGGACAGACAAGTCAGGTTCTGCCGGGGCCATGATTCAAATCCTAGGTCCCCCCATGCACACCCAAAGGGAGCACAGCCCTGTTGAGTGGACACTGCTAAACAACACAAAACTGGCCACCTGTGGGGCAGGCTCGGAGGGAACCTGGGTTCCACCTTCACAGGTGCTCCCCCCCAAGGCTGAAGTAAGAGCACCACCGAGTGGACGGCCCTCCCTAGCCAGGCCAGAGGGGCACAGGACGGGCTCCCTGGAGCTTCCTCTGCGGAGAAGGAATGAACCAGGAGCCAAATCTAGTCGTAGAAGCTCCTCTGTTAGAGGACAGTTTTTTCTTTTTAAATTACAAATGCTACTATTAAAAATAATCACATGGCACTTTTTATTCTCTTTAATCAAAAAAACAAGCCCTGAATTCATGGGATGGAGGCCTTAGGTGAGCACCAGAAAGGGGACCTAGCCGGGTGGGCAAGGCTCAGAGCTGCCATGGCTGGGGGATGGGGCCAGGCTGCAGGGCCTAGGGTCCTCACAAGTAGGGAAGGAAAAAGCTGAGCGTTAGCAGTGCATGGGCACAGAACCGGGGATCCCTAGTCGTCTGCCTGTGAACAGCACGTTGTGGGCTCCCGCAGGGCCTAGGGAGTCTCAGGAAAGCCCCCCATCCTCTGGACACCAGCTCCTCTTGAGCACACCCTTGCAGACTCCAGGAGACCTGAGTGGAGCTCTGGGGCAGGGGAGGGCTCTGGGGCAGGAGTAGGTAACCCTCACTACAGGTGGCAGGCTGTGAACAGGCAGGTATAGGACAGCCTTTTAAGGAGCAACCTTTACAGGTAAGGCCAGTCTGAATGAGGGCAGCCAAGAACAGAACCAAACACAGCCAAGGACGAGGTCTGGAGAGAGCGGAACCTGCCCTGAAGATTCTGGCAGCTGCTCTACTGTTGCCCCCACTGGGCCGAGGCAGCCCCCCCAAGAGGCAGACCTGGTCCCACCCATCTTGCAGTTGGAGAACCCTCCTCAGGCAGGTTCCAGAAGAGCGCTGTGGCCTGAAACCTGGTCCGCAGAGCTCGCCTGTTGGCCAGTTCACCTAGGCTATCTACGTGGAGGCAGAGGGTGCAGAGGCCAGAAAGTGAGTCCTGGGCTGACTCGCCCATCACACATGTCAACACGCCCTGGCACACCACAGACACACACACACACACACACACACACACACACGCACACGCATACCTGCATACCTACACACGTAAGAAGACTCAGAGATGCAGAGACAGTGTTAGCAGTTTAGAGGCACAGAGAGTTGCTGAGGGGCTCAATGGGCTTCCAGCCCTGAGGGTGGCTGTGTGTCCTTTCCCAGAGGGTGTATATCACAAAGCAACACACACGGGGAAACGGTGACACCAAGAGGCCCTGACATGTGGTGGCGGTGGAGGTGGTAAGATTCTGGGTACATCTCCTCTCTCCTGATTGGCACAGCTGGGGTCCTTGCCTCAGGTCAGTCCAGCAAAGCATCTCTAGCCTGCTGGGCTAGGGACGCTGGCCCTAAGGACCCCATGAACAAGGTTCACCCAAGGTGGCCTGCAAAATTCATCCAGGGAAGTACCTGTGGGCATCAGGCTCCAGGGCTTACAGATGGAGCATGGCGGACCACCCCTGGGGCAGAGTATCGAGTCCACCGAGACCTCAGGGGCCGACAGGGAAGGCCCAGAGTCAGGAGTGAAGGCTGGGACTGCCGGGTGGGCACCAGGTCTAGCAAGGACTGCCGCCGTGGCTGGCACAGGGGTCTCAGGAGAGGCTGACGGGACAGGCCTGGCTGTCCTAGAAGCGAAGGGCGATCAGGGATGGGAAGCAATGGCTGCGGTTTTCGGGGCTGGCCTGGGCCCAGAAGACAGCGCAAGGGCTGGCAGGGATTCTCTGAGCCCATGAGTGACCGCTTAGGCGTCTGGGGCTGCTCTGGGCTCAGGAGGGGTCGTTTCTGTTGGTGTGACTGTCTGGGGCCCAGCAGGGAAGGTTTGGGAGGGATAGTCTGCTCTGGGCCTTCAACTGATTGCTGGGGCTGTCTGAGGCTCAGCAGCGACGGCTGGGGGTGGTGGGGGTGGCCAAGGAGGGACCTCTGGGGCTGGCTATGCCGACGATGGGCTAGAAGTGCCTGCCGGGGGCAGCAGCACTGGCCGACAAAGGATCTGGCAGGTTGGTGGCATGGGTGCATGATGAAGAGTGACTGTGATGGCCGGCACTGCCGGCACTGGGCTACCGGGGCCCGCAGGGGCCGGCAGCACTGAACGGAGGCAGCCCCACAGGACCGGCCACAAACACATGGTGTAGCTGATGACCGCAGAGGCCGGCAGCAATGCCACTCGGCCATCTGGGGCCGGCAAGGGTGACAGGGAGGCAACAGGGACCGCAGTGGGCGGCAGAGGTGACAGGTGGTCAGCAGGGACCGCAGTGGACGGCAGCGGTGCCCTGGAGCAGACAGGGACCGCAGGCGCTGGCTGCGTAGCCTAGGGCCTGGGAGGGCCCAGAGGGGCCTGCAGGGCTGTGCCAGGCGTGAATGCTGGTCCTGGCAGAGCGGATCTGGGGCTGGAACCAGGCGCTGGGGCCGGCAGTGCTGACCGGGGCCCAGAAGAGACCGCCGGGGCTGGCCAGGCTGTTTCAGGCCTAGAAGTGAGCGCTGGGGCCAGCTGTGCTGACCCAGGGGTGGCTGTTGTGGCTGGCAGGGTTCCCCAGGGTCCGGGGATGCCCGACGGGGCTGGCAGCGCTGACACGGGGCTGGGAGGGGCCCCTGGGGCTGGCTGGGCTGGCTGGGCTGGCGCTGTTGCTGTTGCTGGGCCGGACTGTTCTGGTGCCAAGGGCTGGCTGGGAGCGGCCCCCCTTCTGGGGAGCACACCTGCATGGAAGAAAGAGCATGTGTCCACCTGGGCAGGTGTGCTTGCAGACCCCCCGTCCAGCCCAGGTCCCTGAGACATGCTGCTGGCAGAGCCCAGTTCCCAAGAGAGCTCAAAGTAGAGCCTGCAACACTCTGAGCCCCTCTCTGAAGAAAAGGTGTGGACTCCAGGAAGAACACGGCTGCAGCGATGAGTCGTGCCCGGGCCTGGCCCAGGGCTCAGGGCAGCGCTAGCCCAACCTCTACTTTCCCTAGCAGTCTTTTCCTGGTCTCAGCCCTAACCCATCCAGCAAGCAGCCCTCTTTCCTGGTCGCACCTGGACCACTAACCACAAGTCCTGTGCCTCAACAGCCCTTCTCCCCTGCCAAGGTTTGGCAGACAGCACAACATGCACAGCCTGGGACCCGGAACTGTACCTAGAACTGTGCCCAGCCTCCACGTTCCTACAGACAGCCTGGGCACCCTGGATACCTACAGTCGGCGGAACCTGACAGGCGCAGCGGGAGACGGGGCCAGCCTATCCACGTGGCACTGTCACCTACTCTGGACACCCTGGGAGGGGCAGCAGCACTGGCCCAGCAGGCCTCTCCAGCGGGGCCGGGGCGAGTTCTTGCACCGCTACAGCCAGCCTAGCCCCTGCTCATCTGCCCTGAGCCTGACAACGATGGAGGGTGTTGCCAGGCAGGTCAGACACTGATGGTTTAGTGTCCAGGTGCTGCGCGGCCTCGGGGAAGACCCAGTCACAGTGCCCAAGGGGAGGGACCAGGCACTCACCTGCTTGGAGGGCTGTAGCGGAACCTTCCTGGCCCCTTCATCACACTGAGGATCCAAGTCCTGCCCTGGGCTGCCCATCTCCAGGGACTGCCTGTTCTCGCTGGGCTCTGCAGATGGGCAGCTTTCCAACTCCCGGGGTTTCTTGATGAGGCGACGCTCCCACCTCTCTTTCCGCTCCTGTGGCTTCAGGGCCATATCCTTCTGCAGGGAGAGATAGGGAAAGCCCATCACTTGGGAGGACCCTGAGGGGGCACACTTCTGAGCTCAGGAGGAGATTCACACCTGGTAGGCCCCTCTTGCCAGTTCTTACCTGGCCTAAATGCATCTCCACCTGGACAACATGCAGTCTCCAATCTCATTCCTATCTGCCCCTAGGGCCTTAGCCTCTGTTCTCGCACGCATGGCTGGCTCCCCCACCTGCCACTTCACTTGAAGTTGCCTTCCTCCTTGCTTTTTTCTCTGGACTGTGGTGTGCCTCCACCCAGACAATGTACCATGCTCAATCAGATGTCTCGAGGCCTTCATCTGCCTCTGTCCCAGCACAAGAGCTCCAAAGGCAGCCTCCACCCACCACCCCGGTGAGGGGCAAAGTGTCCCCGCAGCCAAGCAAAGTGGAATGAATCCCAGCTCTCCACCCAAACCCATGTGGCGGGTGATGATACCCTCCTGCTCCTGTCTATGCACCCAATGTCAACTGGCTACTATGTGTCCTATGCACTCCAGAGCCACATCCCACAGCCTCACTAACCCCTCACCTACTCCAAAGGCTGCCAGACCACGCTGGCTATGTCCCAGTTCTACGACTCTGCTGTTGGCTCTTGGCTTTCACCCTCATACCCACCACCCAGCAGGGCTGCCACATGAAGCAGTGACACATTTGCCCACACTACCACTAGGCTGGGGTACAACTGGGGCAGGACATCAGAGTGTCAGAGGCCTAGGCGTAGCTGGTACTGCTGTAAACTGCATACTCACATACCTCCCCCGCGAGGCCCTGTGAAAGGCCTTCATTCTTTCAAACCTCTGTCTAGATCCTGCACTGTGCCTAGCACCATCTGGTTAGAGGGATCACCTGGAGAAAACGTAGATGGCTATAGGCAGTGCTACCTAGAGAGGAGCCAAAGTCAGGTGGGGCAACACAGGTGACAGTGGCCTGGTATCTGAATCAGCCACTGCTGGCCCTACGGGGACCTTTACAGATTGCTGCCTCAGTCAATGTCCATCCAGGCAAGTGATTCTGGGGTCTGAGCCCAGTCTCTGTGCTCTGAGCCTAATATAGTTTTTTTTTTTTTCTTTCACTTCCAACTTGCCCTTCAATCCCAGCATCTTCTTTTGGCAGAATTTCTCTTGGCTCAAGGCTGAGCAGGACAAAGGAAATCCCCCAAGGGTGACAATTTGCAGGGGTGGAATACTGGTAGGTAGCCTTCCAGGCCTGACCCATGTTACCCGGCTTTCTCGTGGATCTAGGTTCTGCATGATCTAAACACATGAGCTTTTCCACAGCTAAAAAGAGAAAGAAAGGGCTGGGAAGGTGGCTCAGTGGTGAGTGCTTGCCTAGCATGCATGAAACTCTGGGTTCGATTCCTCAGTACCACATAAACAGAAAATGCTGGAAGTAGTGCTGGGGCTCAAGTGGTACAGTGCTAGCCTTGAGCTGAAGAGTTCAGGGACAGTGCCCAGGCCCAGAGTTCAAACCCCATGACCGACAAGGGGGGGCGGGCAGAGGAATATGTGTTTAGGTATCCAGAGGGCACCAGTGGCTCACGCCTGTAATCTAGCTACTCAGTAGGCTGAGATCTAAGCTAAGTCCCAGGATCAGCACAACAACAACAACCAAAAAAAAAAAAAAAAAAAAAGGAAAGGGAGAAAGAAATGAGATCATCTAGATTCAGATGAACAACGGGAGTGCACTAGGTGTGGAGTCAGGACAAGCAGGGTGGTCCCAGGAGGGGGACACAGAGGAGGCCAGCTGAGGCTGCAGACTGGGTTCTGAGTAGCTGGCCTCACGGAACAGAGCAGTATACATGGCCAACATCTGTTATTGGGAACTGGGCCCCTTGGGGCCCTTTCTGTACATCAGGACTTCTGAGATGGAGAATCCACTCTGGGGCCTGTGTTACCTGACTCACCGTCCCTGGCCTTGGAGCAGGGGTCCACGGTGGGGCCACGGACACCCATCTATCTGCCCGCAGTCACAGCCTCTCCACACCCCCAAGGCCCGAGGCCATGGATCCCCATAGTGAGATGGCTCAGGTCTGACTCTGGTCCCACTTTAGGCCCCTCCCAATCACAGCACAGCTGCTGCTCAGGTGTCACCAGGCTGGGTGGACGACCCTGCTTCCCTAGAGCCTTTCTGGAGCACAGAGGTAGCCACCTAAGTGTCTCACTCAAGACTCAGGGTGAGCCAGGATGGGACAGGCAGAGATGATGCCTGAAGCTGGGCCACCCCTGCATCTGCCACCAGTACTAACCAGCAAGGTGTGGGCACAAGGTCCAGCAGGACTGGGGCTGGATCGGCTTAGAGAAAAGAGAAGCCCAGAGCAAGGCTGCAAGGGCAAACAAGGAAGGTGTAGGGGAACAGGATTCCAGACTATTCCAGAACCCTTGAGCCATCATCAGGAGGCAGGAGAGGAGGCATATTTTACCTCTTCATCCTTCCCACAGATGGGGAAACCAAGGCCCAGAGATACACAGGACTATACAAGTGTATGGTAAGGGAAACCTATAGATTTGAACCAATCGTCTAGACAGAGCTCAGACATTTGTCTCTTAGGCCCAGCTAGCTGAGAAGTCCAGGAGCTTGGGAAAGAATGGCTGCCCTGCTGGGAAACGTACTAAGGCCTTCCCTGAGCCTGGAGGTAAGCACAGGCAGAGCCCAGCCATGGAGCAGGGAGATGGAAAGAACTGGCATATGCGCCTCCACTGTGTCTGACAGATTCCTCTGGGAGTTCACAGGGAAGAAGTGTCTGAGGCTGTGGAGAAGGCACGTCCATGCCAAGGGGCACTGTGTGGCTGCCGTGCCGCCCCACCCGCACTGGGGCCAGCTCCCCCTGAGTAGTGGCTGGGGTTCCTGGGATTGGGCTAGGAGTACAGGCCTCAGGGGCATCCCAACCCCAATGTGGGAAGGACAGGCAATGTGGGGCACACGAAGTGTTGGGCAGAAGGAAAGCAAGGTCTGGCTGGAGATAGGATTAGCACTTCAGGCCCAAGACTGGGGTTCTGACTGGACAGTGTGGTCCTGTGAGGAATCTTCGTGTTACTGAGGGAGAGGGAGGCCTAGACTGTGAACGTAAGGAAACTGGGGGAATGGAGGGCCATCGTGAGGGTGGGGTGGGGTGGGGAGAGGGGCCTGCCCAGAAGGAGGGAGCCAGGCCTGCATTCTCACACTACCAATTACCAGCACTGTAGATTTGGACGGTATCTCACACGTGCCTGCAGGATGAGAACAACAGCATCCTCTTCAGTGGCTGCTGAGGATAGGACAGTTAACGCATCCCAAGTCCTAGAGGCGCACCTGGCACCAGGGGTGGTACTACATCCGACGAATGCCAGCATTCCTGTTTCTGCCATCTGAGCACTCACTTGTAACTGGCAGCATCGTCTATGGGGAACTGGCCTGGGTTTGAGGTGGAGCCATTCCATGAGGCTGTGAGTCAGCAACACAAAGCTGCCACTGTCCTCTTTACAGCTGGAGAAGCCAAGTGAGCAGGCACCACCTCCAGCTAAGCTGCATGTGTGGTTCCACGTCCTGGCTACTTGCTCCCAAAGCCAAGAAACTGTGCCTCCCCCTGTATAGCCTGACTTTAAGACGCTATCTTCCAGGCTGGCCAGGTATCCGGATGCCTGCACGCACACATGTGTACCTGTTCCATGCTGCAAACAGCAAGCTGACACACTCCCCAGCACTGGCTTATCACCTAACCCCCTCAATCTTGAGCACAGCACTGAGGACTAAAAATCCACATTTCAGCTTTCCACAGATACACCAAAAAGCTCCTGGCAACTGGGCACCAGTGGCTCATGTCTGTAATCCTATCTACTCAGGAGGCTGAATCTGAGAATCACAGGAGAGTCTGTGAGACTCTTATCTCCACTAAACTACCAAAAAAGCCAGAAGGGGAGCTGAAGCTCAAGTGACAGAGTGCTAACCTGGAGCACAAAAGCTCAGGGACAGGCCTACGCCCAGAGTTCAAGCCCCAGGAACAGAACAAACAAGCAAGCAAGCAAACGAACAACAGCAACATAAAAAAAAAAAAAGCCTACTGCAGCTCTCAGAGGAGAAATGTCCTCAGGGAGCCTCATTTCTATCCCTTTGGAGCCAGGAGCACTTCCCCAGAATGCTGAGCACCTGTGTGTTCTCCTCAGACACCGACAGCCTCTTCCTTACTGCCCTCCTGAAACTCACTGGTGAGTAGGCCTGGAACACAGCTGATGCTCAACAAACACTTAAGACAGGGAATGAGGACAGAACTGGATTCTGCTAGCCTGCCTGGTCATGTACAGATGCTCAGCTACAAACAGGTAGGATATTCAGGGTGGCAAGCCCAAGCTGCTCTTATCAGCTGCGGGCCTCTGCTCCCCACCCCACCTTGTCACATAACCTTTGTTATTACAAAGAGCAGCCCACCTAGCCTGCAGGAAAAGAGGAGGCAGGTCAGCCACAAGCCACCCCTGTCATGTGCCACGTGCCCCCTCCACACATCACAGGATCCTGCAGCCCTGGGGTCTGGGCAGTGGTGTCAGCCCTTGAGATATCTGGAGGACAGATACACATACATGCATAGACTTGCACATACACACACATGCAATGAATGCCCGGCCTTGACTCAGGGACCCAGAGGCTCCCTGGATGTTGTCCCTTACACAGGGGAAAAGGACAGTGCCACAGGCAACATGGGAGGAGTCAGAGTCTGCCCTCTGCTCACTAAGAAGGGATCAGGTCGTCCTAGCAGATGAGAGAGAGTGGGTCCGAGCCCAACCCTGGGCCTGAATTCTGGCCTGGGGGAGGCGGAAGGGTCTCTGCGGCCTGTGGTTACTTGAGGGAACGAGTTAGGGGAGAAGTGCTGAGGGTCAGCCCAGATGGAAGAGACACGCGGATCCTGGGCAGACGGGGCTCCTCCTGGGCGCCTGGGGCTCTGCGCCAGGCAGCACTGACCTGAGCCTTTCACATGGACAGTGCTGGCCCAGACAACAGGACTCTCTCCATCCTGGCTTCAGCCCACAGATCCCCTCTTCAAGGGACCACTTGATCTTGAAAATCCAGACTGTGTTTCTCCCCTCCTTGATCAGCCCTCACCTGTTCTGGCCAACTGTTCCAGTCTCCCCCATTATCTGTTGTTCCACCAAAAATCATCTTAACCAGTCACCAGCGAACAAGGCTGTACACCAGGATCTGAGAACACCGACCAGTTCTTGCTTTTGATCACGGGGCTTGAACTCAGGATCTGGGCCTGTCCCTGAGCTTTTTTGCACAAGACTAGCATTCTACCACTTTGAGCCACAGCTCCACTTCCTGTTTTCTGGTGGTTAATTGGAGGTAAGAGTCTCACAGACTTCCTTTTTTTTTTTTTGGGGGGGGGGGTCAGTCATGGGGCTTGAACTCTGGGCCTGGGCGCTGTCCCTCAGCTCTTCAGCTCAAGGCTAGTGCTCTACTGCTTGAGCCACAGTGCCAGTTCTGGTTTTTTACTGGTTTATTGGAGATAAGAGTCTTACCAACTTTCCTACCTAGGCTGGCTTTGAACTGCAATCCTCAGATCTCAGCCTCCTGAGTAGCTAGGATTATAGGCATGAGCCACTGGTACTGGGCTCACAGACTTTCTTATCCAGCTGGCTTCAAAACGGGATCCTCAGAACTCAGCCTGCTGAGTAGTAGGATTACAGGTGTAAGACACCAGTGCCCAGCTCTCTGGTCAGTTCTGAGAAAGCAGGTGTGTCACACTTTGTTACAGAGTACAACAAAAGACAAGAGTGGCTCCCAACAAGAATATAATAGCCAGTGGAACAAGATAGCCACAGACCCCTGTGGGCATGTGGTGGCGAAACTTCAGCCACAGGGGCTGGGAAGGTGGCTCAGTGGTAGAGCGCTTGCCTTGCATGCTCGAGGCCCTGGGTTCGATTCCTCAGCACCACATAAGCAAAAAGAAAAAAGCCGGAAGTAGAGCTATGGCTCAAGTGGTAGAACGCTAGCCTTGAGCTGAAGAGCTGAGGGATAGCACCCAGGCCCAGAGTTCAGGTCCCACAACCGGACCCAAAAAAAAAACAAACAAACTTCAGCCACAGCAATCTGGAATGGGAGGGACCTTGCTCTCCAGGCCACGCACAACTATGCCCCAGGTGTGAGGGTAGCTGCGGACACAGGAGAGAAAACCCAGCTCAGTGAGCAAGGCCCAGACAGAGGCTTCCTTGTCTATGTCCACCGGAGACACCGTAACCAGAAGCAAGGAACAGGAAAGACTTCTTCAACCAAGATGTATGGATGCTCACAAACAGCTTTGGAAGTGCTAACAAATACAGGAAGGCATGGACGGAAACCCTGCACTACAGTACTGGCCAACAGGGGCCTGAGGGAGAAAGAACCCTCAAGGAGCTATCAGTAGGAAAGAGAACTCAGAGGATTACTTTGGTGCAGATAACACATAGGCAAATAGAATTCTTGTAATAACAGTAGTAATCATTATTAGCAAATAAAGTGTAGTGGGGCTGGGAAGGTAGCTCGGTGGTAGAGTGCTTGCCTTGCATGCATGAGGCTCTGGGTTCAATTCCTCAGCACCACATACTCAGAAAAAGCCAGAAGTGGTGCTGTGGCTCAAGTGGTAGAGTGCTAGCCTTGAGCTGAAAAGCTGAGGGACAGCGCCCAGGCCCAGAGCTCAGGTCCCACTACTTCCAAAAAGAAAGAAAGAAAGAAAGAAAGAAAGAAAGAAAGAAAGAAAGAAAGAAAGAAAGAAAGAAAGAAAGAAAGAAAGAAAGAAAGAAAGAAAGAAAGAACATAAGTGCAACAAAGTTTCTACTCAAGAGTAACAAACACACACAAAATACCAAGGTGACCAGGAGCCTGTTCCAGCCTATAATCCTAGCTACTCAGTAGGCTGAGATCCGATGATCTGGAGACTGGTAACTCCATTAACCAGTAGAAGTCAGAAGTGGGAGGCATTGCTCAGCTGGTGGTAGTCTAACCTTGAGTGAAAAAGCCAGCAAGAACACAAGGCCCTGAGTACTTGCACAAATTTAAAAATAAAATAAATCTGAAAATAAATACATAAATAAACAAGCCAAGTATTCGTGGCTCACCCTGTAATCCTAGCTACTAAGGAGGCTGAGATTTAAGGATTGTGGTTTGAAGCCAGCCTGGGCAGGAAAGTCAATGACACTTTAATTTTCAATAAACTTCTTTAAAAAAAAAAAAGCCCCAAGTGGAGCTGTGGTAGAGCACCAGGCCTTGAGCAAAAGAAGCCCTTTAGGGACAGTGCCTAGATGCTGAGTTCAAACCCCAGGACAGGCACAAAAAGATTTTTAAAAATGATTAATTAAATACACTAAAGGTTAAAAAAAATCAGGAGGGAACGCCTCTCTTTGGAGTGTATCTCCTACACATCTTCTCAGGCAATGGCTCAAGTGACCACGTGACCAAGCCAGGATGCCTAGGGAAGCTCATAAATACAGAGCATCTGTATCTGCAACTCAGTACCCTCCCCTCTAAAAACAGACATGTCCCCTGGACACAGCAGAAAGTTGCTGGCTGCCAGGCAACCACGGCCTGACAGGAAGAGTTCAAGTAGAACAGGCAGTCAAGTCAGGCGTGCAGCTCACAGGCACGCTTGGGGAAAGAACCTTCGGGGCACAGCAGACCAATTCCAAGGCCCAAGGGGGAAGGGGGAACCATAAGGCCACAGTAGGGACCCAGCGAGCTCTGGAAATCCCAGACAAGAGGTGACAGGCCCAAGAAGTCAGAAGGACAGGCCGCAACACAGGGCAGGGGGTTGCTGGGGATGCAGTACACACGGGGAGAAAGTGAGACCTCTCGGGGAGCCACAGGGAAGGGGGGAGGGGGAGAGAACAGGTGCAGGCCCTGTTCTACCACAGTGCTAGCCAAGTCAGGCCAAGAGCTGCAGGCTCCAACAGGGAATCTGGTGCTACATGGGCTGCTCAGGATGTGGTGGGCATTAATGACCGTCTAGAGACCAGGGATGCTCTGGCTTTTACATGCCATGTCCATTTACTCTCTCAAAAGGGACCAGCCGGGCACTGGTGGCTCACGCCTGTAACCCTAGCTACTCAGGAGGCTGAGAACTAAGGAACACGGTTCAAAGCCAGCCCAGGCAGGAAAGTTCGTGAAACTCTTATCTCCAATAAACTAGCACCCAGGCCCAGATTGAAGTCCCACGACTGACAACACACACACAAAAAGGGACCAGTCTCTACCCACTGTGGTTTTCTGAAGGGGCTGAGGCTAACAGCTCCTCTGGTTGGGTTGTGCAAGGCTGTAGGCTGCAGTTCCATGACTGTGGCCAAAGCACACTGCCTCACGGGGCTCAGTTTCCCCACCTAGAGATCAGGAGACAGATTCCTAAATGGAAAACAGCCCTTTGCCAGAGCTTTCCTCACTAATAATGAGCCCGGATACCCTGATGTTGCAGCTCCATTCCTGTCCACGTAAGATGGCCAGGTTCCAGTGTACCATCCCCTCAGAGCACCCACCCCCAGAACCTCCAGAACGCAGCCCAGGGAGGGCACCTCCAAATTTCAGCAGCCCCCCAAGAACCTGTGGGCTCCTGGCTTGCACCCTGCCCCCAGAGGTCCCGTCTGCTGCTGGATGATAGGCTCTGCTAGTCACAGCCTGAGCCAGCTCACCCAGGACAGTCTTGAAGTGGGGACTGGATGCATGTTGGAAAGGCTAATGTGGAATTAACTCTTTCTTTCTTTCTTTCTTTTTTTTGGGGGGGGGGTCAGTTGTGGGGCTTGAACTCAGGGCCTGGGCACTGTCTCTGAATCTTTTTGTGCTCAAGGCTAGCGCTCTACTACTTGAGCCACAGCACCACTTCCGGATTTTGAGTGGTTAATTGGACATAAGAGTCTCACAGGGACTTTTCTGCCCAGGCTGGCTTCCAACCACAATCTTCAGAGCTCAGCCTCTCGAATAGCTAGGATTACAGGCGTGACCCACTGACATCCAGCTAATGTGGAATTCTTGAGGTTTTGTGCTGATTTTTGTGGGTTATCAAAGTAACATGCTGACCTGAGAATGGAGAGATACATAAATGCACTACAGCTAGTATTTTAGGCATTTTCCTTTCCAACTTTACCCCCAGTACAAGGATACAGGCAATGACTCCTTCCCTAGGTGGATGGTACAGCTGTACCTGGCTATGTCCCCACACAGGAACTCTATGCAGGTGTCTCAAAGTCACCTTTTCATCCATCTTTCCCATTTCATCTTTCCACAGTTTCACTTTTGAATCAGGTGAGTTAGTCTGCTGGTTGAAATAGAACAATTAAGAACAAATTTTAAGAAACAATTACAGGAATGTCAAACCAGAAAGTAGTTTCTATCCAGGCCAGTAGCACAAGTACTTCCAAGCAAAGGCTGCCTCCCAGCGCTTGGATCACAGCACTGTGAATCAAGGCAGGGAGGGGGGCTGGGGGGGTGGGGAGAGGCACTATGCAGGACCAGTCAGCCTGGAAGATACAAGTCTGCCTGGGGCTGGAAGCAGGGCTTGGCCTGCCTCCCAGGGGATACAGGTACCAGCATAACCCGTTCTGTGGCCTGAGGTCAGCTCCTTGTGTCTGGCACAACCTAGGAAGTTCCTCTCAGCACAAGTGCTCCCTAGGCAGGAGCAATGGCTGCTCCTGCTGTTCACTCCCACTGCCTGGGGGAGAGGGGAGAGCAGGGGCCCTCAGTTACCTCTTGTCGGTACAACTAGGACACAGTTGTCACAGGAAAGAGAGACAAACTGGCCAAGTGTCCCTGTTTCCTTACTTTAGTCCTGAATTACCTTCCTACCCTAACGGAGAAGGTCTAAAGGGACAAGGCTCAGGCCTGCAAAGCACCTGTGAAATCTACCTGCAAACGTATCTTCAGTACCACCACCATGAACACTCTGATCTGAGCCAGTGGGTAACTAAACTAGGCCCCCTGGGCTGACAGCCTCTGCCATAACACTGGGGGAGCACCTGCTGGCCTCCACTCAAGTACAAAGGGACCGCGGGACCGCTCCCCCACAGGGGAAACACAGGGTATGTAGAGGGGACCGCTCCCCTACAGGGCAAACACAGGGCACGTAGAGGGATGAGGGCCATGTGGGCTCCAGGAACCCGGAGCAAGGGGCCCGCATAAGAAGGGGCTCAAAGGCAACAGACACTTCTATACATAAAACTCACTTCTCCTAGATCTGACCTGCTATTTTGCGGCTCACACCTATCACTGTACCTGGAAAGGTTGGATGAGCTGCCTTTGGGGCTATACTCAAACAGTACCAACAGGTTAGAATAGCCCCTAGGTCTGAAGTGGAGTGACTGTGGCCCCTGGGCATGCAGCCGGCATCTTCCTTCTGAGTTTCCCACATGCGCGCCGCAGGGAGCACACATTGACTGCGCAGGCTGTGTACTTAGCACTCAATGCACTATGACTCAATGTTCCCATCTGTGGAGTGAGGCTGACCAGCCTCCTTTTAGGGTCATTTGAAAGATAAATTCATAGCCGGGCGCTGGTGGCTCACGCCTGTAATCCTAGCTACTCAGGAGGCTGAGATCTGAGGATCGCGGTTCAAAGCCAGCCCGGGCAGGAGAGACCGTGAGACTCCTATCTCCAATAAACCACCAGAAAACCGGAAGTGGCGCTGTAGCTCAAGTGGTAGAGCACTCGCCTTGAGGTGAAGAGCTGAGGGACAGCGCCCAGGCCCAGAGTTCAAGCCCCACGACCAACAAAAAAAAAAAAAAAAAAAGATAAATTCATGTTGATAAAAACGGACTGGCAGAGTGAATATCACTGAACCAGTTATTACAATGAATGTGATTATGCATTATCTGGACTTGTGGGGGTAGGGGGAACAGGGAATCACTATACTTTAGTAAGAAACAAGGCCGACCAAGCCTCCTCTGGCCGAAATGAACGTTGTGACTTGCCTAGAAGTCCTGTACTTTTCTGAAGTGAGCTCAGACAGGCATGGAGCATGGCTGGTCTGAGCCTGCAGAAGTCCCCCAGGCCAACTGTCCACAGCCTGGGGAGCAGTGAGCCACCCGGCTAGAGCACTTAAATCCAAATGGGTTCAGCTCATGACGACGACGTGCTGCTTTGACCTTCGACAGTTAGTAGCCTGCCTTCCTGAAAGGCAGTTCCTTTCCTCTCTCACACCCTCCTTAGCTGCATAAATGTGCACAAGGTACTCCCTATGAACTGAGCTCTGTTCTGGGCACTGAGAGCCGACAGGAACGGGAACAGAGTCTATTTTCTTCCAGCTAATGAGCTCTCATAGGGAGAGGCAAAGGGGACACCAGTGGTGTCACAGAATGGGGATAACAAGGAACAAAGTACATGGGATGGGAGGGATGGAGGGATACTCCAGATGAGGTTCAAAGCAACACCTGGGCTAAACTACAACCACAGAAGACAGTACTCAGGCACAGGACAGTAGGTGAGGTGGCTGTGAGGCCAGACACCCAACAGAGAATAACGTATGAAGAGCAGAAGGGATGAGAAAGTGCTGAGTGTCCAAAGCTTGGGCCATGGTTAGTTTTTATTTTTTCCCCTCCTGGCAGAAAGAAGAGGTGGGGCAGGTATGCAGTCCCACATGTGGAACATGGGACACTGCTGGCAGTCTTGTAAGCTACAGAGAAAGAGCACAAGGCCTGGCTATAACATGAGAAAATTCCCACCATAATTATCATGAAGGCGGAAAACGCTGGGCCATTTTTTCCTCAGTTCAGATCAGCGCGGGTCAATGCTGGAGATGGGCTATCCCGCCGATTATCCCAGGACCCCTGGTTTGTGTGTCCAGGACCCCTCTCGTTTCCAAGGTGTGCACAGTGCAGACCACTGGATAGCATGGAGAGTGCAAGCTATCAGACCCTGCTTGGCCCTCCACTCACAGGCACCTCACATCTCTGTCCAGCCAACTGTCTAGACAGAAAGTGGCAACGTGGTCCCAAGATTACTTCCCGTGACTGTCAGCACCTAATCTTGTGGCTCTCTACAGACCCAGCAAGACTCCAGAGTCGGCCTGAGCTTGGCAAGAACTTTCCATTAGGGACATGAAGTGAGCATCATCCCTTCCCCAAAGCTTACCCAGGAAACTGGAATCCCTGGCCACCTGTCAGGCCCCCAGGGAGTGAGGAGGGCTGGACAGTGATCCCTGGTCCCCAAAGCCCAGCAGGACTCCCGAGTAAGTATTCACGCAGATGGAGGTCTCTGCGTTCCTGGGGGCCAGCAGGGCAGGAAGAGGCCTCGAGGTGTCCCAGGGCCTGGCAGCATGGCGGCCCACCTGAGTTGTGGGACCCAGCAGCTCCTTTCCCATCCCGCTTGCTATCTTCCTGGCAGTGCTTCACTTCCTTTCCCGCCCACCCGAGTTCAGACAAGATGGGCAGTTGGTATGTGCTCCGCAAGTATCGTCCAGGACAATTCAGCCAGACACCAACAGCCTTCACCCGTCTACTTCCCGGCAGCGGGCTGCCCAACAAGAGAAGTTCGAACAGAGCCAGGGGGGCTCAACGGGAGGATCCCAAGTGGTCATCGAGCCACCGCCTCCCAGCCCACACGGCCGAGCTGCCCCGCGCTCTGGGGACGCAGAGATCAGCAGGCAACAACGCCACCCCCGGGGCGGCGGGGCCCCGGGACTCCTCCGGCCGGGGCTGGGGCGCGCGGCCTGGGGCTCCCCCGTGCCCACCTACCTCCAGGGCCTCCAGCGTGCTGAAGCTGGCGATGGCGAAGCCGTCGATGACCTCCTCCTCCTGCGAGCTGGATTCTCGCCGTCGCCGCCTCGGGGGCCGCGCGGCGCGGGGCGCGGGGCGCGGGGCCGGCGCGCCGCGGAGACCCGCGTTCTCCTTGCCGGGGCTGGGCTCCGGCTCGTCGCCCGACGACGGGCTCTGCGCACGGGCGTCGCGGGCGGCCTCCCGGCGCCGGCCGCGGTCCCGCTGGGCGCGCGAGCGCCGGCTCGGCCGGACCTTGGCCTCCATGGCGGCCCCGCGGCGGTGACCTTGGCGCCCCGCGCCGCCTGCTACGCCGCGCCGTCGGGCTGCGAGGTCGCCGCGCGGGCTCGGGGCCGGGCCGGACGGAGGGCCGGGCCGGGCATGCCGGGCGCGGGCTCTCGGCCCCGGGCGCCGCGCGGCCTGGGGCCCCCGGCCCGACGCGCTGGCGGACGGACGGCGCTCAGGGGCCTTCGGCCGGGCCCCGGAGGCAGCGCCCCATGGTGAGCGGCGAGCGGCGGGCGGCGGCGGCGGCGGCGGGCGGCCGAGCTCCCGGGCGTCGGGATCGTGAGGCGGCCGCGGGAGCAGCGGCGCCCGGAGCGGATAACAACTGACGCACTTCCGCCGGGCCGAGGCTCCAGAGGAAGTGGGCTGCCGCAGAAGCCCGCCCGCCCGGCCTCGCCCCACCCAGGCCCCGCCCTTGACCAGCCCTTCCGGCTGGGTCCCGCTCCGCTCACTCCGTGTGACCCCGCCCCCACCGCAAGGCCACGCCCCCTACGCGGTCCTCCTCCCTGAACCTCTTCGCGGCCTCCGCCCCACTGACCGGGCCGCGATCTACCTGGCCACGCCCCCACCTCCAGGCCCCTCCTCGTCCTGGCGGCTCCGCGGAACCCCGCCCATCCAGACCTGGCCACGCCCATCAGCCAATCGCTCCACCCTGTCAAATCAGGCCCTGCCCCTCCGCTCCGGGCAGCTCCCCCTCGCCACAGGCCCCGCCCCTGCGGTCAGACGCCGCGGCTTTGACGGGCAGCCCCGCCCCCTTTGACCACGCCCATCGCGCAGGCCACCCGCGGCAAGCTCGCGGTGGCCCCGCCTCGGCTTCCCGCCTTCCAGGGGCTCGGGCCCACCGCCTCCTCCGGGCCCGGGGCCTCGGCGCCCACGGGGCGTCATCGCCGCGCAGGGGACAGCCGGGCCCGACCCACGAACTCTCAGACCCAGAGCGTGGCGTCTGGCCGAGGTGGAGGCCCCGCGCGCTGCCGGCTTCCGGTCAGCTCAGGCGCGGGACCGGCGACACGCACGCGCGGCCGGGCGGCCCGGGCCGGGGGAGGGCGCGGGGCCCCAAGGCCCCCGTTCGCACTGGGCCTCGACTCCGGACGGCAGAGGCGCCGCCGCCCCGTCACCCCGGCTGCTCCCGGCCCGAGGCCCGCGCCCGTCACCGCGGCTGCTCCCGGCCCCAGGCCCGCCGAGGCCCGCGCCCGTCACCCCGGCTGCTCCGGGCTCGAGGCCCGCGCCCGTCACCCCGGCTGCTCCCGGCCCCAGGCCCGCGCCCGTCACCCCGGCTGCTCCCGGCCCCAGGCCCGCGCCCGTCACCGCGGCTGCTCCCGGCCCCAGGCCCGCCGAGGCCCGCGCCCGTCACCCCGGCTGCTCCCGGCCCCAGGCCCGCCGAGGCCCGCGCCCGTCACCCCGGCTGCTCCGGGCTCGAGGCCCGCGCCCGTCACCCCGGCTGCTCCCGGCCCCAGGCCCGCCGAGGCCCGCGCCCGTCACCGCGGCTGCTCCCGGCCCCAGGCCCGCCGAGGCCCGCGCCCGCGCCCGTCACCGCGGCTGCTCCCGGCCCCAGGCCCGCGCCCGTCACCGCGGCTGCTCCCGGCCCCAGGCCCGCCGAGGCCCGCGCCCGTCACCGCGGCTGCTCCCGGCCGGGCAGCGAAGCCGCGGCCACCGGAAGGCCGGACGAGCTGCGGGCTCCCAGAGGCGCCGAGCCTGGGCTTGGCTGTGCCTGGGCTTGGCTGTGCCTGGGCTTGGCTGTGCGGCCGTCAGCGGCGCGGGGCCCTCGCCCAGGCCCACCGCGCTGTGCGGAGCCTGACCGCGGCCACCCGTGTCCGGGAGCCTGCAAGCATGTGAAGACCGATCCATTTCAGCCTGGGCAGCGGGGAGACCCCTGCTCACGTCTAACTCCTGTCTTACCAAGATGAAGACACTCGGGAGGAGGCACCACGGAGCGCCCCGGCCCCAGGCCCTGAGGTTCAAGCTGAGGACACAGAGCCAGAAGGCGCGAACACCAGGGCTGGTCCCTGTCCTCCCCAGGGAAGGGGAGGGCGGGGAAGGCAGCTCCCTAACCCGGGCCCTGCTCTCACTGCCTGGGGCGGGGTCGGAGTCCCCCACCCCTCCAGGCTTTGTTATGAAAACAGCCTTTTACTCCAGAGTAAACTTCCTTTTGATTGAGAAAGGTGCAGAACAGTTTTCCCTTCCAGCCTGGGGGACTTAGGCCCGAAAATGTAGGTGAGGTGCCTGCCAAGCCTCTGGTTGTTAGGGTACTGGTCTGTTTCTGGTCTTTGGGACTAGCTCCTCGGCTGCCCAACCTACAGCCTTCTGGGGCCTTCTGAGGCCTTTCTAACAGCCCTTCCTACTGCCTTCAGAGCAACCAGCCACTGCAGAAGCTCTGCTCTTGATGTTTCCTTCCTTTCTTTTCTTTCTTTCTTTCTTTCTTTTGTGGGTCGTGGGACTTGAACTCTCAGCCTGGGCGCTGCCCCTCAGCTCTTCAGCTCAAGGCGAATGCTCACTTGAGCCACAGCACCACTTCCAGATTTTTCTGTTTATGGGGTGCTAAGGAATCAAACCCAAGGCCTCATGTATGCCAGGCAAGCACTCTAACACTGAGCCATTTTCCCAGCCCTCTTAATGTTTTCAAGTGCAAAAATTGGCCCTTTCCTTACTCATCTCTTCTCCAAAGATGCTCAACTGTGCAGCTCCAGCCAAGAACAGGGTCTCTGGTACTTCCTTTGGGAGTTTCTTCCCAGTATGCTTAATTTTCCTAGGTGCCTGGTCTCTGGTTCATTTCCAAGTAGCTGGGTGACCGTTGTGAGGACCAGCCACCATTGCTGGGAACCACAGCCCTACCCTTCCCCAGACAGGTCTTGCTTTGGGGAATCTTCCTTGTGGGTAGAGAACTCCTGGGCTGACTTCTGTCCTTGGGATACAGCAAGGAGGGAGACTGGAACCGGAGACAGCGTGAAACAGAGCAGGTTTACCTCAGTGGACGCTCATCTTCATAGCTGAATTTTCCTGAGGCTTGCCAGGACCCACTGGAACTTGTGTGATAATCCTGCCACCTACACACTGGCTTCTCTATGCAGTTCCTGGCCTAGATGGCGTGCTCTGAATTGGATTTGTGCACACTCATTTCTACCCCAAACCTGAAGAGGAATAGGAGCCAAAATGTCTCGGACTATGGCTCCAGCCACATGTTCTTGCAACACTTTGAACAGTAGTATGACTGAAGAACTAGATTATACATCTTTTGTATGCCAGTTCTGGGCTTTGAATTCAGGGCCTGGGGACTGTCTCTGAAATTTTGTACTCAAGGCTAGAGCTCTGTCCTTGAGCCACAACTCCACTTCCAGCTTTTTTGGTGGCTAACTAGAGATACAAGTCTCACACACTTTATTGCTCACGCTGGCTTTGAACTGAGATCCTTAGATCTCAGCCTCCTGAGTAGCTAGGACTACAGGTATGAGCCACTTGTGGGTAGCTGGATTTTACATCTTACTTTGTAATTGCAGCCTAAGATTAGGTACTTCCTTGTGCCTCTGCATGGACTGGGCAGGGAGGAGAAGTTCTACCCTCTGAAAATACTTTGCAAATGATTTAACTTCTCTAGGCCTCATTTGTCCCCTCAGTGGAATGAAGGAAGGGCTTCCTTCTGTGATTTAATATGTTTTGGCTTCTCAAGACCAGAAAGAAATCAACATCACCAAAAGAGAAAAAAGCACTGAGAATGTGGCTTAGTGGTGGAGTGCTTGCCTAGCACGTATGAAGCACTGGGTTCCATTCCTCAGTACCACATACACAGAAAAAGCTGGAAGTGGCACTGTAGCTCAAGAGGTAGAGTACTAGCCTTGAGCCAAAGAAGCTCAGTGCCCAGGCCCTGAGTTCAAGCCCCAAGACTTTCAAAAAAAATTTTTTTAAACCAGGCTCATACCTGCAATCCTAGCTAATCAGGAGACTAAGATTTGAGGATCATAGTTTGAAGCCAGCCCAGACAGGAAAGTCCATGAGACTCTTACCTCCGTTTAACCACCAAAGGATCAGAAGTAGAGCTCTGGCTCAAATACTATAGCTCTCGCCTTGAGCAAAAGAAGCTCAGGGACAGCAGCTAGGCCCTGAGTTCTAGCACCAGGACTAGAAAAAAGAAAGGGGAGAGAAAGAAAGAAAGAAAGAAAGAAAGAAAGAAAGAAAGAAAGAAAGAAAGAAAGCTAGAGACAGAGGGAGGGAGGGAGGAAAGAGGGAGAGAGAAGGATCACAGTGAGGAGGGAAATAGAGCCATCCTTCTCTGGCCACCTGGGAGTTCCTAACTCCTGAGTCTGACCTGAAACTTGAGAATTGACTTCCTACCCAAGCCACCTGCTGGGACTAGGGACCAGACTTTGGAAACCATGCAGCAACAAGTTGAGGATAAGAAGCCACATTCTGAAATGGTTGAGCAGGTAAATGGGAGGCTCTGGGGCTTGAAAGGTCATCTAAACCAGCCTACCTTCAGATGCCTTAGGTATGAAAATGAGTGAAAGTTTACCTCACCAGCATGTTGAGGCTCTGTTACTTGAGCCCTAAGTTGTTGCACCAGTGCTTCTTGGTTGAATCTAACAGCTTCCAGTTGAGAAGACAAGCCTCTGTCTCGGTAGAGGGGTAGTGTGGAATCGGCCACTGGGCGGCTGAGGTGCCGGCCATGGGTAGAGGAAGGAAGATGTCTCTGGTATGATTGTGTCTCCCATAAGGGCATATTCAGTGCCTGCCCCCAGAACCTCACCTAGAAATAGTGCCTTGAGGGCTGGGAAGGTGGCTCAGCAGTAGAGCGCTTGCCTTGCATGCCTGAGGCCCTGGGTTTGATTCCTCAGCACCACATAAGCAAAAAGAAAAAAGCTGGAAGTGGCGCTGTGGCTCAAGTGGTAGAGCGCTAGCCTTGAGCTGAAGAGCTGAGGGACAGCGCCCAGGCCCAGAGTTCAGGCCCCACGACTGGACCAAAAAAAATTTTTTTAAAAAAATAGTGCTTTGGCAGGTGTAATGGAAAACATAATAAGTTTCCTGGATTGAATGTGTTCTAAATCCTAGATTTATCCTAGAGATAGCACAAGGAAATGGCCCATTGCCCATGGAAGCACACTGGAGAGCTGTAGCTACACCCGGAGGGACTCCAGGCACCCTGAGCACACTGGAGAGCTGTAGCTACACCCGGGGGGACTCCAGGGACCCTGAGCACACTGGAGAGCTGTAGCTACAACCGGAAGGACTCCAGGGACCCTGAGCACACTGGAGAGCTGTAGCTACAACCGGAAGGACTCCAGGGACCCTGAGCACACTGGAGAGCTGTAGCTACAACCGGAAGGACTCCAGGGACCCTGAGCACACTGGAGAGCTGTAGCTACACCCGGAGGGACTCCAGGCACCCTGAGCATACTAGAGAGCTGTAGCTACACCCGGAGGGACTCCAGGCACCCTGAGCACACTGGAGAGCTGTAGCTACACCCGGGGGGACTCCAGGCACCCTGAGCACACTGGAGAGCTGTAGCTACACCCGGAGGGACTCCAGGCACCCTGAGCACACTGGAGAGCTGTAGCTACACCCGGGGGGACTCCAGGCACCCTGAGGAACTCTCACCACTACATGAGAGGCAGAATCACTCCAAACCACTGGTTTCAGGAGGTGTAAGTAAGACAAGACGGGGACAGACAGAAGGCTGCAGCCACAGTGCTGGCTAAGTTCCGCCGAGTCGGGCAGATCCAATCCCATGTCAGGTACCTGCTAACTCAAGAACCATGACTACTCCTGTCAGGCCTCTGAAGTCTCCTGCTGTTTGTCCCTTAGCAGTCATGTGGCAGTAGGAAGATGAGAAGGAAGGGGAGTATGTGTTTATGCATCCAGCTGAGTGCCAATAGGCCCACCTGTTATCCTAGCTACTCAGGAGGATGAGATCCGGGATCCTAGTTCAAAGCCAGCCCAGACAGGAAAGTCTATGATACTCTTAGCTCCAATTAGCTATTTAAAAAAAGCTGGAAGTAGAGCTGTGGCTCAAATGGGAGAGTACCAGTCTTGAGCAGAAAAGCTCAGGGACAGCACCCAGGCCTGAGTTCAAGCTCTAGGACCAGGAAAGAAAGAAAGAAAGAAAAAAGAAAGAAAGGAAGGAAGGAAGGAAGGAAGGAAGGAAGGAAGGAAGAAAGGAAGGAAGGAAGGGAGAGAGAGAAAGAGAGAAAGAGAGAGGAAGGAAGGAAGGAAGGAAGGACACTCCAGCTCTCAGAGAAGAAATGTCCTCAGAGACGGCCCCTTGTCATCCCTCCTGAGCCAGGAGCACTTCCCCAGGATGCTGAACATTTGTGTGTTCGCCTCAGACACCAATGACAGTCTCTCATGAAACTCACTGGTGACGGCTTGGCACACAGCTGAAGCCCAATGCTCAATAAACACCAAAGTCAGGGAATGAGGACAGAACTAGCCTCTTCCAGCTCAGTGAGCCAGACCAGAGACAGAGAGAGACAGAGAGAGGGAGAGAGAGACAGAGAGAGACAGAGAGAGGGAGAGAGAGAGACAGAGAGAGACAGAGAGAGGGAGAGAGAGAGACAGAGAGAGACAGAGAGGGAGAGAGAGACAGAGAGAGACAGAGAGAGGGAGAGAGAGACAGAGAGAGACAGAGAGAGACAGAGAGACAGAGAGAGGGAGAGAGGGAGAGAGAGACAGAGAGACAGAGAGAGAGAGAGACAGAGAGAGACAGAGAGAGAGACAGAGAGACGGAGAGAGAGAGAGAAGCAAGGGGAATATGTGTTCAGGAATCTGACTAGGGTAAGCTCCTCTCCTGTCTAGACTGCCATCTACCACCATTCTGCTAGGCCGTGTGAAAAGCTGGAGTCAGGCCGAGGGGACCAGCCGTGGGCTCTGTGGTGGTTTGCAGTGACACGGAAGCACGCACCTCCTGCAGGGCAGGGTCCAGTCTCAACAGTTGAGGTTATTGGTTGAGCCTGTGCCTTAGGCAGAGAAGGGGCAGAGCCTCATCTCTGGCTCTGGGGTCCTAGAGGGTGAGTGGAGCTCTCCTGTGGTCACCGGGGACATCCAGGGTGCCCACGCTGGGGCAGCACCAGGCAGACCCCAGTGCTCTGGGATGACAGCGCAAGGGAGGCGTGGTAGTCTCGGGAAACCAGCCCTGACCCCTGTAGCCTTAGACCTCCAGCCTCCAGCAAGGCAAGAAACACAGGAAAGGTTTTGTTTACATCTTCCTGGGCATTACTTGTTTTGGCTTCCCTGGGGGCCTCCTCCAGGAGGCTGGGCTGCCTCCTGTGCCTAAGCAGCTGGCCACCCCCGCCTTGGTGACAGAACCTGCCTGGTGCCCGGTTTCGAAGCCCTTCAAGCCCAACACGTGGAAGGCTGAAGCAGGATGTCAGTCCCAGGCTGGCCTGGCCTATAAAATGAGGCCCTGTGTCAGAAAACAGACAAAACCCAGAAGCAAACGTTGGTTACTCATCTGCCCTCCCCACCAGGTGCTGTGGGCAGTTGATGCTCTGTGGTCCCCAGGTCTGGTTTTGTAGCCACACTCCTGGGACTTAACCGGCCCCCAGAGGCTGCGTCGGGAAGGAGACATTGTGCAGTAGCTTCGGCAAGCTTTACCTTTGTGATGTTGACCAGGACAAGTCTGTAGGCCCTCTGGGGCCGGAGCTTTTGGGGGTTGGTCGGGTGTTTTGAAGTGCCAACCTGCTGTTCCCAGAGATAATGTCTTGAAGGTTGGTATAATCCCACACTCAAAGCCACAGGAGGGACAGTGGCCAGGGAGGCCTCGTGAAATCGGATCGCTGAGAACACACTCCTGCCAAAAGTGCTACCGCATATGACTTAGCATTTGCTGTACTAGATGTACAGTAAGAAAGCAATCGGCTTTGTTCTCAAGCGTGGTGATTGAGGATGGCCCCGCGGAGGCAGAAGGGATGGGGAGCTGGGGACAAAGACACAGAGGCAGGAAGCTCCCAAGGCCTTCTTAATTGGGAGGCTCAGCAAGGCACTGGATGGAAGAAACATGCTTCAGGCTGAGAGAAGACACTCCTGGGGTGGGTGAGGAATGAAGGCTGTGTGCAAAGAGGAGCCTCAGCACCGTGGCCCAAAGGAGAGATGCCCCAGGTGCCCGGCCTGGGTGAATGGCGATTCCTGGCTGGTCTCCCCAGGACAATCAGACTCGGCATGAGACGGAAGGGAGTTCTGACACATTCCTCCTGGGGATGAGCCCGGAAACCTGTGAGGTTCAGAGTCCGCACGCCGTGTGGGTCTGTTTACATACGGTATCTCAAACAGGCAGAGTCAGAGGCGGGAGACGTCCAGGCTGCCAGGTGGTCCCTTGGGTGGACTAGGAGGCAGACTGTTCAGAGAGAGCGGGGCTTCTGTTTAACCAGTGTCCTAGGACACAGGCCTGGCCTGGTTGAGACAAGGGCCTCGTGACTCAGTCCTCCAAGGAAAGAGTGGCGTGGGGACCAAGGGCAAAAAACAGATTGATTGGCAAGAGGGGGGAAAGTTTGTCAGCCCACCTTCAGGGTGCTGGCCTTAGCTTTAGATAGGGGAAGAATGGTGGTGTGGAGCGAGAGGCACACATAATCCAGCAATGCCAAGGCAACCTGTGGCCAGGTTAATAATGATCTCCATTCTGGTTCTACCAAAGGATCCCCTCATCACTTGAGGGGAGCAATCTGGTTGATCAGATTGAACTGGATTATGGGTCCAGCTCCAGGGGGCAGCAACCCCCCCGGGAGACGATAAGTCATTGGCCTCATGTGGGTGAAGAGGGTCTGCCCCCAAGGCTCTGTGGCTCCTTGAAAGTAGTTTCAGTCATTCCGTCTGATTCTACCATCCCCAGAATCCCAGGAGGGGAGATACTCAGAGCAAAAGGAAACATGAAAGTAGTTTCAGTCATTCCGTCTGATTCTACCATCCCCAGAATCCCAGGAGGGGAGATACTCAGAGCAAAAGGAAACATGAAAAATGCAGGTAGGGCTGCTTGCTTTATCCTGCTCTTACTTGTGGGCCTGGGCCAAGAAGAGGGCAGGGAGCCCCACATACCTGAAGGCTGAAGGCTCTGTCAGAGAAATGTCCACAGGGGGAAATCCGGGGCTCAGCTATAAGTTACGTGAAGGAGTGCATGACCCAGGCCGGTGTATCTCCCGGTTTACAGACACTGGATCCCTGAATGTCTTTGTTGACAGGTTGAGGCCCTGAAGGTGGTCAGAGAGCAGTAAGGCGGGGCAGCAGGGAGAGGGGGAGATTGGCAGGTGTGCAGTGTTAACCTGGGGCCCCCGGCTTGGGGAGAGAGGTCTGTACAATCATCAGGAAGTCCTGTCCGTCCTGGATCCTGAGGTGGCTGCAGGGAGGCCGGTTAAGAGCACAGGTGCGACAGAGCGGAGAGAGTGAGGAGGCTGCGTCTGGCTCCCGCTCTCACAGCCATTGCAGTACATTGAGCTCCATAGAGACAGCGCAGGGGCAAGTGAGAGCCGGACGGGCACCGAGCGACTCTGTGCCTCGCGGAGGAAAAACTAAACATGGGCAAAGGAGATCCTAAGAAGCCGAGAGGCAAAATGTCATCATATGCATTCTTTGTGCAAACTTGCCGGGAGGAGCACAAGAAGAAGCACCCAGATGCTTCCGTCAACTTCTCAGAGTTTTCTAAGAAGTGTTCAGAGAGGTGGAAGACTATGTCTGCTAAAGAGAAAGGGAAATTTGAAGATATGGCCAAGGCAGACAAGGCCCGTTATGAAAGAGAAATGAAAACCTACATCCCTCCTAAAGGGGAAACAAAAAAGAAGTTCAAGGATCCCAATGCACCCAAGAGGCCTCCTTCGGCCTTCTTCTTGTTCTGTTCTGAGTATCGCCCTAAAATCAAAGGGGAACATCCTGGCCTGTCTATTGGTGATGTTGCAAAAAAACTGGGAGAGATGTGGAACAACACTGCTGCAGATGACAAGCAGCCTTATGAAAAGAAGGCTGCGAAGCTGAAGGAAAAATATGAAAAGGATATTGCTGCCTACCGAGCTAAAGGAAAGCCTGATGCAGCAAAAAAAGGAGTTGTGAAGGCTGAAAAGAGCAAGAAGAAGAAGGAAGAGGAGGAAGATGAGGAAGATGAAGAGGACGAAGAAGAGGAGGAAGATGAAGAGGATGAGGATGAAGATGAAGAGGATGATGATGAATAAGTTGGTTCTAGCGCAGTTTTTTTTTCTTGTCTATAAAGCATTTAACCCCCCTGTACACAACTCACTCCTTTTAAAGAAACAAAATTGAAATGTAAGGCTGTGTAAGATTTGTTTTTAAACTGTACAGTGTCTTTTTTTGTATAGTTAACACACTACCGAATGTGTCTTTAGATAGCCCTGTCCTGGTGGTATTTTCAATAGCCACTAACCTTGCCTGGTACAGTATGGGGGTTGTAAATTGGCATGGAAATTTAAAGCAGGTTCTTGTTGGTGCACAGCACAAATTAGTTATATATGGGGACGGTAGTTTTTTCATCTTCAGTTGTCTGACGCAGCTTATACGAAATAATTGTTCTGTTAACTGAATACCACTCTGTAATTGCAAAAAAAAAAAAAAGTTGCAGCTGTTTTGTTGACATTCTGAATGCTTCTAAGTAAATACAATTTTTTTTATTTAAAAAAAAAAAAAAAAAAGAGCACAGGTGCGCTGGAGGCCAAAGTGTCCTGCCTTCTGTTCTCCGTGGGCCAGGTGAGGAAGGAGTCAGTGCTTCTTGGCAAAAGCAGCCTTGAAGCACCTGTGACAAGAGGGTCTCAGCCTCTCCAGCCTGGGGTCTGAGTCCCGGCAGCCCTGCCTCTCCTCCCCTCCTCTCCAGCCTGGGGTCTGAGTCCCGGCAGCCCTGCCTCTCCTCCCCTCCTCTCCAGCCTGGGGTCTGAGCCCCGGCAGCCCTGCCTCTCCTCCCCTCCTCTCCAGCCTGGGGTCTGAGTCCCGGCAGCCCTGCCTCTCCTCCCCTCCTCTCCAGCCTGGGGTCTGAGCCCCGGCAGCCCTGCCTCTCCTCCCCTCCTCTCCAGCCTGGGGTCTGAGCCCCGGCAGCCCTGCCTCTCCGGGCGTCAGGACTCAGACTCCACCTTCAACACGATAAACTCTGTGTTTTTATTTTTAGTAATGACGTTCTGGGGAGTACAATTTCTTTTTCTTGTCAGTTGTGGGGCTAGAACTCAGGGCCCGGGCGCTGTCCCTGAGCCTCTTTGTGCTCAAGGCTAGCGCTCTACCACTTGAGCCGCAGAGCTTTTTTGAGTGGTTAGAGGTTTTTGAGTAGATAGTTGGAGACAAGAGTCTCAAGGGGACTTTTCTGCCCAGACTGGCTTTGAGCAGCAATCCTCAGATCTCAGCCTTCTGAGTAGTTTTGCTCTGCAAAACTGTATTTTTTTTTCTTTCAGTGTTTTCTTTTTTGGTTCTGGGGATTGAACCCGAGATGTTGCGCTTGCTAGGCAAAGAGCTTTGCCGGGAGCTGCATCCCACACCAGGGAGAAGAGCTGTAAACTCCTTTCTCTTTCACGGACTTTGTTCTGAAGTACTAATTAACGTTAATTTACATAAGCACACTGGACTGAATTCAAAGCTCTTCACCCCGTCCTAACTGCTGAGGAGTGGCTACTGCACGTTAGTTAGTTAGTGTGTCTGGGGTCATCATCACGTGCCCCAAGCCTGATGTCTTTGATGTAGGTGTTCATTCCCCTAGTCAGGAGGTGATTCAGGTGCTGAGGTGTGGACAGGGCCCAGGTCCTTCCAGGAAGATCCTCTGACTCCTCCTGGCTCCAGGGGTCTCGGGAACTCTGGGCGCGTGGCCTCGGCTTGCTGTGACTTCCCTCTGTGCCAGGTTCAAGCCGCCTGACTGGCGTGTGGCCACATCTTACTAGTGACATCTGTGAAGACACCACTTCCAAACAGGGCGGCATCCTGAGGTCTGGAGACGCCCCCCCCCCCCCCGCCCCCGTGTGTGGAAGGCTTACACCTCCCTCCCCTCCGCCCCCCCCCCCCCCCGTGTGTGGAAGGCTTACACCTCCCTCCCCTCCGCCCCCCCCCCCCCGTGTGTGGAAGGCTTACGCCTCCCCCCCCCCGAGTGTGGACTCCTCCCCCCCTGTGTGTGGAAGGCTTACACCTCCCTCCCCTCCGCCCCCCCCGCCCCCGTGTGTGGAAGGCTTACACCTCCCTCCCCTCCCCCCCCCCCATGTGTGGAAGGCTTACACCTCCCTCCCCTCCCCCCCCCAGTGTGGACTCCTCCCCCCCCCCGTGTGTGGAAGGCTTACGCCTCCCCCCCCCGAGTGTGGACTCCTCCCCCCCGAGTGTGGACTCCTCCCCCCCGAGTGTGGACGCCTCCCCCCCGAGTGTGGACTCCTCCCCCCCAGTGTGGACTCCCCCCCAAGTGTGGACCCCCCCGTGTGGACTCCTCCCCCCCGAGTGTGGACGCCCCCCCGAGTGTGGACCCCCCCGTGTGGACTCCTCCCCCCCCCCCCCCGTGTGGACCCCCCCCCCCGGTGTGGAAGGCTTACCAGGTGCTTGTTGTTGGCACATTGTCACAGCGTGCCCTTCCTGGCTTCCACACTGCCACCAGAACATTCTGTCTTCCTCATGCCTCTCAACGCGTCTTTATCTCAGCCCCGGGTGCCGCCCGAGGCACACTGGATGGAAACTTTTGTTTGCAAGTGTGGGCTGTGGCCTGGCTGCACCGTGTGTCCCTCTCCCTCCAGTCCTGTGCCCACCCGCGGTGGGGGGTGTCGTCTGTGGGAATGGCACTGACCCCCAGATACCATCCGTCCCTCCCTTGGGGAGAGCGGTCTGGGCCAGAGGGTTAGGCCTGGCCGGGCGCCCTGTGTGTACAGCGAGATGTGAGTGCGTGTGTTCTCTGTTCACTGTGGCCAGCATCCGGGACAAGGACGGCCCAGAGCCCTGCAGCCACGGAGACCCGCCATCGCACATGGCCAGGTTAGGGCAGCTTGTACTACGGCAAGCGTGCCCTTCCCGATGCACGTGGTGTGTGTTCCCGCCAGCCCAGCGGCCGCCAGAACCTGACCATACTATGCCTTTGTGAAAGGTAGACAAACTCTTGGGAAAAGGGGCTCCTCACCCCAGGCAGGTGTGGGTGGCAAATGGCTGGGTTTCTTACCCTGGTTTTCTTGTGCAATGGATGGCCCATGGACCTGTGGGTGGCCTCGCCCTGGCCCTGCAGTTTTCAAGTCCAGAGCAGTGCATGTGAAGGTCTTTGGGAGGTGACACCACAGGGCCTTTGTACATGCTGTTCCCCTGCCACGCTCTCTTCTCCAGCTACGCTTATAGGACTCCTCTACCTTATTCATTCCAGTCCCTGTCACTCACCATCCTCACAGAAAGCAGATAAGCCCATCTGCTTTTAAAAGTTTAAAGAGGAGCCGGGCGTGGGTGGCTCACGCCTGTCATCCTAGCTATTCAGGAGGCTGAGATCTGAGGATCTCGGTTTAAAGCCAGCCCAGGCAGGAAAGACCGAGAAACTCTTATCTCCAATAAACCACCAGAAAACCAGAAGTGATGCTGTGGCTCAAGCAGTAGAGCGCTCACCTTGAGCTGAAGAGCTCAGGGACAGCGCCCAAGCCCAGAGTTCAAGCCCCACGACTGACAAAAAAAAAAAAAAATTGTAATAAAAGTTTAAAGAGGGACTGCTGTGGGGCTGGGAGGGTGGCTTAGCAATAGAGTGCTGGCCTAGCATGCATGAAGCCCTGGGTTCGATTCCCCAGTACCACATAAAAAGAAAAAGTGGGAAGTGGCACTGTGGGTCAAGTGGTAGAGCGCTAGCCTTGAGCAAAGGAAGCTCAGGGACCGTGTCCAGGCCCTGAGTTAAACCCCCAGGACTGGCAAGAAAAAGAAAAAAAAAGGAGTGCTGTGTGGTGGGAAGGGGGCAGCATGGTGGGAACAATGGGGTGGGGGTTCCCCTGGGGTCACTGCTGAGGGTTGGGGAGGGGAGTGAGCCCTCAGGCCGCAGAATCACGGGAGGCCGACGCCCAGCGCTGTGCTCCTCATCCTCAGAGGGAACAGGCTGGAAAGGAGCTGGGAACTCTCCCCGGTCTGTTCCCAGGGCCCCGGCACCCGGCGCTCTCAGCACACAGGCATGGGAGGAAGCCACGTGCTGCAGTCCACCCAGCACCCAGGCCTGCTGGGCACACTGGGGCTGCACTGACCTCTGTCTGGCCGACTGCTGTGGCCTCCGGGCTTTCGGACCACTGCCTGGGCCTGAACGTCTGTAGACCGGACAGCTCAGGCTGCGCTCAGGCTTTCCTGCAAGCCCTGGCCTGTGGGTAGCAAGGCAACAGGAAACCCAGTGTGCATCGGCCTGCCAGGACCAGCCCATCCCGGGACTGAGGCTCGGGGCGGGGTCTGTCTGCTCACACGCTGCTCCCCAGGTACGCCGAGAGGGGGCTGCCCTACTGGAAACCCCCACACCCGCCACACACAGTCCTCTGATGCTCCTCAGCTGGTCTGGGCGTGGTACAGCACGCTGCCTGTGCATGCACACACACGCGTGAAGACATGGAGATGCGGGCAGGCAGACATGCGTGTACAAGACACACGTGTGTGCTGTGTTACACATGTGATCACACAAGTCATCTGTGCACACATTAACACAGGTGTGTGTTCACAGCATGCCAACGCACCATCCCGGTACAGGCACACACAGAATGAGGGGGCGTGCAGGACTCACACACACACAGAACCAGGGGCGTGCAGACTCACACACACACAGAACCAGGGGCGTGCAGACTCACACACACACAGAACCAGGGGCGTGCAGACTCACACACACACAGAACCAGGGGCGTGCAGACACACACACAGAACGAGGGGCGTGCAGACTCTCACACACACAGAGACGAGGGGCGTGCAGACACATACACTGAGACAGGGGCGTTGCAGACTCTCACACACACACACGAGGGGCGTGCAGACTCACACACACACACGAGGGGCGTGCAGACTCACACACACACAGAACCAGGGGGCGTGCAGACTCACACACACACAGAACCAGGGGCGTGCAGACACACACACAGAACGAGGGGGCGTGCAGACTCACACACACACAGAACGAGGGTGCGTGCAGACAACACACACACACAGAACCAGGGGCGTGCAGGACACACACACAGAACGAGGGGCGTGCAGACTCACACACACACAGAACGAGGGGCGTGCAGGACTCACACACACAGCAGAACCAGGGGCGTGCAGACACACACACAGAACGAGGGGCGTGCAGACTCACACACACACAGAACGAGGGGCGTGCAGACACCACACTCACAGAACGAGGGGGCGTGCAGACACACACACACAGAACCAGGGGCGTGCAGACACATACACAGAACGAGGGGCGTGCAGACTCTCACACACACACAGAACGAGGGGCGTGCAGACTCACACACACACACAGAACGAGGGGCGTGCAGACACACACACACAGAACCAGGGGCGTGCAGACACATACCACAGAACGAGGGGCGTGCAGACTCTCACACACACAGAATGAGGGGCGTGCAGACACACACACACAGACGAGGGGCGTGCAGACACATTCACACACACGAGGGGCGTGCAGACTCACACACAGACGAGGGGCGTGCAGACACACACAGACGAGGGGCGTGCAGACTCACACACACACAGACGAGGGGCGTGCAGACTCTCACACACACACACGAGGGGCGTGCAGACTCACACACAGACGAGGGGCGTGCAGACACACACAGACGAGGGGCGTGCAGACTCACACACACACAGACGAGGGGCGTGCAGACTCTCACACACACACACGAGGGGCGTGCAGACTCACACACAGACGAGGGGCGTGCAGGACTCACACACAGACGAGGGGCGTGCAGACACACACAGACGAGGGGCGTGCAGACTCACACACACACAGAACGAAGGGCGTGCAGACTCACACACACACAGAACGAGGGGCGTGCAGACTCACACACACACAGAACGAAGGGCGTGCAGACTCACACACACACAGAACGAGGGGCGTGCAGACTCACACACACAGAACCAGGGGCGTGCAGACTCACACACACACAGAACCGGGGCGTGCAGACTCACACACACACACACACGAGGGGGCGTGCAGACTCACACACACAGAACGAGGGGCGTGCAGACTCACACACACAGACGAGGGGCGTGCAGACTCACACACACACAGAACCAGGGGCGTGCAGACACACACACAGAAGCGAGGGTGTGCAGACTCACACACACACAGACGAGGGGCGTGCAGACTCACACACACACAGAACGAGGGGCGTGCAGACTCACACACAGAGACGAGGGGCGTGCAGACACACACACACAGAACCAGGGGCGTGCAGACTCACACACACACAGAACGAGGGGCGTGCAGACTCACACACACAGAATGAGGGGCGTGCAGACTCACACACACAGAATGAGGGGCGTGCAGACTCACACACACACACACACGAGGGGCATGCAGACTCACACACACACAGAACCAGGGGCGTGCAGACACACACACACAGAACGAGGGGACTCACACACACACAGAACGAGGGGCGTGCAGACT